>NW_028288853.1:0-68119 GCF_059628265.1 Tinamus guttatus
GTCTTGGCACAGCAGAACACTTCCTTTGGCATGCCCTTTGCAGCCTCACTCCAAACGGGGCTCTCCGCTTCATCCATCCCCTGACTCCATACTAGCACCAACGGGCTGCTAAAGCGTTTCGCAGAAAACACCAAGGAACCTGTTTCTCACTCCAAGCACAAAGCGTGCGCAGCACGAGTCTTGGCACAGCAAAACACTTCCTTTGGCATGCCCTTTGCAGCCTCACTCCAAACGGGGCTCTCCGCTTCATCCATCCCCTGACTCCATACTAGCACCAACGGGCTGCTAAAGCGTTTCGCAGAAAACACCAAGGAAGCTGTTTCTCACTCCAAGCACAAAGCGTGCGCAGCACGAGTCTTGGCACAGCAAAACACTTCTCTTGGCATGCCCTTTGCAGCCTCACTCCAAACGGGGCTCTCCGCTTCATCCATCCCCTGACTCCATACTAGCACCAACGGGCTGCTAAAGCGTTTCGCAGAAAACACCAAGGAACCTGTTTCTCACTCCAAGCACAAAGCGTGCGCAGCACGAGTCTTGGCACAGCAAAACACTTCCTTTGGCATGCCCTTTGCAGCCTCACTCCAAACGGGGCTCTCCGCTTCATCCATCCCCTGACTCCATACTAGCACCAACGGGCTGCTAAAGCGTTTCGCAGAAAACACCAAGGAACCTGTTTCTCACTCCAAGCACAAAGCGTGCGCAGCACGAGTCTTGGCACAGCAAAACACTTCCTTTGGCATGCCCTTTGCAGCCTCACTCCAAACGGGGCTCTCCGCTTCATCCATGCCCTGACTCCATACTAGCACCAACGGGCTGCTAAAGCGTTTCGCAGAAAACACCAAGGAACCTGTTTCTCACTCCAAGCACAAAGCGTGCGCAGCACGAGTCTTGGCACAGCAGAACACTTCCTTTGGCATGCCCTTTGCAGCCTCACTCCAAACGGGGCTCTCCGCTTCATCCATCCCCTGACTCCATACTAGCACCAACGGGCTGCTAAAGCGTTTCGCAGAAAACACCAAGGAAGCTGTTTCTCACTCCAAGCACAAAGCGTGCGCAGCACGAGTCTTGGCACAGCAAAACACTTCCTTTGGCATGCCCTTTGCAGCCTCACTCCAAACGGGGCTCTCCGCTTCATCCATCCCCTGACTCCATACTAGCACCAACGGGCTGCTAAAGCGTTTCGCAGAAAACACCAAGGAAGCTGTTTCTCACTCCAAGCACAAAGCGTGCGCAGCACGAGTCTTGGCACAGCAAAACACTTCTCTTGGCATGCCCTTTGCAGCCTCACTCCAAACGGGGCTCTCCGCTTCATCCATGCCCTGACTCCATACTAGCACCAACGGGCTGCTAAAGCGTTTCGCAGAAAACACCAAGGAAGCTGTTTCTCACTCCAAGCACAAAGCGTGCGCAGCACGAGTCTTGGCACAGCAAAACACTTCCTTTGGCATGCCCTTTGCAGCCTCACTCCAAACGGGGCTCTCCGCTTCATCCATCCCCTGACTCCATACTAGCACCAACGGGCTGCTAAAGCGTTTCGCAGAAAACACCAAGGAACCTGTTTCTCACTCCAAGCACAAAGCGTGCGCAGCACGAGTCTTGGCACAGCAAAACACTTCCTTTGGCATGCCCTTTGCAGCCTCACTCCAAACGGGGCTCTCCGCTTCATCCATCCCCTGACTCCATACTAGCACCAACGGGCTGCTAAAGCGTTTCGCAGAAAACACCAAGGAAGCTGTTTCTCACTCCAAGCACAAAGCGTGCGCAGCACGAGTCTTGGCACAGCAAAACACTTCCTTTGGCATGCCCTTTGCAGCCTCACTCCAAACGGGGCTCTCCGCTTCATCCATGCCCTGACTCCATACTAGCACCAACGGGCTGCTAAAGCGTTTCGCAGAAAACACCAAGGAAGCTGTTTTTCACTCCAAGCACAAAGCGTGCACAGCACGAGTCTTGGCACAGCAGAACACTTCCTTTGGCATGCCCTTTGCAGCCTCACTCCAAACGGGGCTCTCCGCTTCATCCATCCCCTGACTCCATACTAGCACCAACGGGCTACTAAAGCGTTTCGCAGAAAACACCAAGGAACCTGTTTCTCACTCCAAGCACAAAGCGTGCGCAGCACGAGTCTTGGCACAGCAGAACACTTCCTTTGGCATGCCCTTTGCAGCCTCACTCCAAACGGGGCTCTCCGCTTCATCCATCCCCTGACTCCATACTAGCACCAACGGGCTGCTAAAGCGTTTCGCAGAAAACACCAAGGAACCTGTTTCTCACTCCAAGCACAAAGCGTGCGCAGCACGAGTCTTGGCACAGCAAAACACTTCCTTTGGCATGCCCTTTGCAGCCTCACTCCAAACGGGGCTCTCCGCTTCATCCATCCCCTGACTCCATACTAGCACCAACGGGCTGCTAAAGCGTTTCGCAGAAAACACCAAGGAAGCTGTTTCTCACTCCAAGCACAAAGCGTGCGCAGCACGAGTCTTGGCACAGCAAAACACTTCCTTTGGCATGCCCTTTGCAGCCTCACTCCAAACGGGGCTCTCCGCTTCATCCATCCCCTGACTCCATACTAGCACCAACGGGCTGCTAAAGCGTTTCGCAGAAAACACCAAGGAAGCTGTTTCTCACTCCAAGCACAAAGCGTGCGCAGCACGAGTCTTGGCACAGCAAAACACTTCCTTTGGCATGCCCTTTGCAGCCTCACTCCAAACGGGGCTCTCCGCTTCATCCATCCCCTGACTCCATACTAGCACCAACGGCCTGCTAAAGCGTTTCGCAGAAAACACCAAGGAAGCTGTTTCTCACTCCAACCACAAAGCGTGCGCAGCACGAGTCTTGGCACAGCAAAACACTTCCTTTGGCATGCCCTTTGCAGCCTCACTCCAAACGGGGCTCTCCGCTTCATCCATCCCCTGACTCCATACTAGCACCAACGGGCTGCTAAAGCGTTTCGCAGAAAACACCAAGGAAGCTGTTTCTCACTCCAACCACAAAGCGTGCGCAGCACGAGTCTTGGCACAGCAGAACACTTCCTTTGGCATGCCCTTTGCAGCCTCACTCCAAACGGGGCTCTCCGCTTCATCCATGCCCTGACTCCATACTAGCACCAACGGGCTGCTAAAGCGTTTCGCAGAAAACACCAAGGAACCTGTTTCTCACTCCAAGCACAAAGCGTGCGCAGCACGAGTCTTGGCACAGCAGAACACTTCCTTTGGCATGCCCTTTGCAGCCTCACTCCAAACGGGGCTCTCCGCTTCATCCATCCCCTGACTCCATACTAGCACCAACGGGCTGCTAAAGCGTTTCGCAGAAAACACCAAGGAACCTGTTTCTCACTCCAAGCACAAAGCGTGCGCAGCACGAGTCTTGGCACAGCAAAACACTTCTCTTGGCATGCCCTTTGCAGCCTCACTCCAAACGGGGCTCTCCGCTTCATCCATCCCCTGACTCCATACTAGCACCAACGGGCTGCTAAAGCGTTTCGCAGAAAACACCAAGGAAGCTGTTTCTCACTCCAAGCACAAAGCGTGCGCAGCACGAGTCTTGGCACAGCAGAACACTTCCTTTGGCATGCCCTTTGCAGCCTCACTCCAAACGGGGCTCTCCGCTTCATCCATCCCCTGACTCCATACTAGCACCAACGGGCTGCTAAAGCGTTTCGCAGAAAACACCAAGGAACCTGTTTCTCACTCCAACCACAAAGCGTGCGCAGCACGAGTCTTGGCACAGCAAAACACTTCCTTTGGCATGCCCTTTGCAGCCTCACTCCAAACGGGGCTCTCCGCTTCATCCATCCCCTGACTCCATACTAGCACCAACGGGCTGCTAAAGCGTTTCGCAGAAAACACCAAGGAACCTGTTTCTCACTCCAAGCACAAAGCGTGCGCAGCACGAGTCTTGGCACAGCAAAACACTTCCTTTGGCATGCCCTTTGCAGCCTCACTCCAAACGGGGCTCTCCGCTTCATCCATGCCCTGACTCCATACTAGCACCAACGGGCTGCTAAAGCGTTTCGCAGAAAACACCAAGGAACCTGTTTCTCACTCCAAGCACAAAGCGTGCACAGCACGAGTCTTGGCACAGCAGAACACTTCCTTTGGCATGCCCTTTGCAGCCTCACTCCAAACGGGGCTCTCCGCTTCATCCATCCCCTGACTCCATACTAGCACCAACGGGCTACTAAAGCGTTTCGCAGAAAACACCAAGGAAGCTGTTTCTCACTCCAAGCACAAAGCGTGCGCAGCACGAGTCTTGGCACAGCAAAACACTTCCTTTGGCATGCCCTTTGCAGCCTCACTCCAAACGGGGCTCTCCGCTTCATCCATCCCTGACTCCATACTAGCACCAACGGGCTGCTAAAGCGTTTCGCAGAAAACACCAAGGAAGCTGTTTCTCACTCCAAAGCACAAAGCGTGCGCAGCACGAGTCTTGGCACAGCAAAACACTTCCTTTGGCATGCCCTTTGCAGCCTCACTCCAAACGGGGCTCTCCGCTTCATCCATCCCCTGACTCCATACTAGCACCAACGGGCTGCTAAAGCGTTTCGCAGAAAACACCAAGGAACCTGTTTCTCACTCCAAGCACAAAGCGTGCGCAGCACGAGTCTTGGCACAGCAGAACACTTCCTTTGGCATGCCCTTTGCAGCCTCACTCCAAACGGGGCTCTCCGCTTCATCCATGCCCTGACTCCATACTAGCACCAAGGGGCTGCTAAAGCGTTTCGCAGAAAACACCAAGGAACCTGTTTCTCACTCCAAGCACAAAGCGTGCGCAGCACGAGTCTTGGCACAGCAGAACACTTCCTTTGGCATGCCCTTTGCAGCCTCACTCCAAACGGGGCTCTCTGCTTCATCCATCCCCTGACTCCATACTAGCACCAACGGGCTGCTAAAGCGTTTCGCAGAAAACACCAAGGAACCTGTTTCTCACTCCAAGCACAAAGCGTGCGCAGCACGAGTCTTGGCACAGCAAAACACTTCCTTTGGCATGCCCTTTGCAGCCTCACTCCAAACGGGGCTCTCCGCTTCATCCATCCCCTGACTCCATACTAGCACCAACGGGCTGCTAAAGCGTTTCGCAGAAAACACCAAGGAAGCTGTTTCTCACTCCAAGCACAAAGCGTGCGCAGCACGAGTCGGCACAGCAAAACACTTCTCTTGGCATGCCCTTTGCAGCCTCACTCCAAACGGGGCTCTCCGCTTCATCCATCCCCTGACTCCATACTAGAACCAACGGGCTGCTAAAGCGTTTCGCAGAAAACACCAAGGAACCTGTTTCTCACTCCAAGCACAAAGCGTGCGCAGCACGAGTCTTGGCACAGCAGAACACCTTCCTTTGGCATGCCCTTTGCAGCCTCACTCCAAACGGGGCTCTCCGCTTCATCCATGCCCCTGACTCCATACTAGCACCAACGGGCTGCTAAAGCGTTTCGCAGAAAACACCAAGGAACCTGTTTCTCACTCCAAGCACAAAGCGTGCGCAGCACGAGTCTTGGCACAGCAGAACACTTCCTTTGGCATGCCCTTTGCAGCCTCACTCCAAACGGGGCTCTCCGCTTCATCCATCCCCTGACTCCATACTAGCACCAACGGGCTGCTAAAGCGTTTCGCAGAAAACACCAAGGAAGCTGTTTCTCACTCCAAGCACAAAGCGTGCGCAGCACGAGTCTTGGCACAGCAAAACACTTCCTTTGGCATGCCCTTTGCAGCCTCACTCCAAACGGGGCTCTCCGCTTCATCCATCCCCTGACTCCATACTAGCACCAACGGGCTGCTAAAGCGTTTCGCAGAAAACACCAAGGAAGCTGTTTCTCACTCCAAGCACAAAGCGTGCGCAGCACGAGTCTTGGCACAGCAAAACACTTCTCTTGGCATGCCCTTTGCAGCCTCACTCCAAACGGGGCTCTCCGCTTCATCCATCCCCTGACTCCATACTAGCACCAACGGGCTGCTAAAGCGTTTCGCAGAAAACACCAAGGAAGCTGTTTCTCACTCCAAGCACAAAGCGTGCGCAGCACGAGTCTTGGCACAGCAAAACACTTCCTTTGGCATGCCCTTTGCAGCCTCACTCCAAACGGGGCTCTCCGCTTCATCCATCCCCTGACTCCATACTAGCACCAACGGGCTGCTAAAGCGTTTCGCAGAAAACACCAAGGAACCTGTTTCTCACTCCAAGCACAAAGCGTGCGCAGCACGAGTCTTGGCACAGCAGAACACTTCCTTTGGCATGCCCTTTGCAGCCTCACTCCAAACGGGGCTCTCCGCTTCATCCATCCCCTGACTCCATACTAGCACCAACGGGCTGCTAAAGCGTTTCGCAGAAAACACCAAGGAAGCTGTTTCTCACTCCAAGCACAAAGCGTGCGCAGCACGAGTCTTGGCACAGCAAAACACTTCCTTTGGCATGCCCTTTGCAGCCTCACTCCAAACGGGGCTCTCCGCTTCATCCATGCCCTGACTCCATACTAGCACCAACGGGCTGCTAAAGCGTTTCGCAGAAAACACCAAGGAAGCTGTTTTTCACTCCAAGCACAAAGCGTGCACAGCACGAGTCTTGGCACAGCAGAACACTTCCTTTGGCATGCCCTTTGCAGCCTCACTCCAAACGGGGCTCTCCGCTTCATCCATCCCCTGACTCCATACTAGCACCAACGGGCTACTAAAGCGTTTCGCAGAAAACACCAAGGAACCTGTTTCTCACTCCAAGCACAAAGCGTGCGCAGCACGAGTCTTGGCACAGCAGAACACTTCCTTTGGCATGCCCTTTGCAGCCTCACTCCAAACGGGGCTCTCCGCTTCATCCATCCCCTGACTCCATACTAGCACCAACGGGCTGCTAAAGTGTTTCGCAGAAAACACCAAGGAAGCTGTTTCTCACTCCAAGCACAAAGCGTGCGCAGCACGAGTCTTGGCACAGCAAAACACTTCCTTTGGCATGCCCTTTGCAGCCTCACTCCAAACGGGGCTCTCCGCTTCATCCATCCCCTGACTCCATACTAGCACCAACGGGCTGCTAAAGCGTTTCGCAGAAAACACCAAGGAAGCTGTTTCTCACTCCAAGCACAAAGCGTGCGCAGCACGAGTCTTGGCACAGCAAAACACTTCCTTTGGCATGCCCTTTGCAGCCTCACTCCAAACGGGGCTCTCCGCTTCATCCATCCCCTGACTCCATACTAGCACCAACGGGCTGCTAAAGCGTTTCGCAGAAAACACCAAGGAAGCTGTTTCTCACTCCAAGCACAAAGCGTGCGCAGCACGAGTCTTGGCACAGCAAAACACTTCTCTTGGCATGCCCTTTGCAGCCTCACTCCAAACGGGGCTCTCCGCTTCATCCATGCCCTGACTCCATACTAGCACCAACGGGCTGCTAAAGCGTTTCGCAGAAAACACCAAGGAAGCTGTTTCTCACTCCAAGCACAAAGCGTGCGCAGCACGAGTCTTGGCACAGCAAAACACTTCCTTTGGCATGCCCTTTGCAGCCTCACTCCAAACGGGGCTCTCCGCTTCATCCATCCCCTGACTCCATACTAGCACCAACGGGCTGCTAAAGCGTTTCGCAGAAAACACCAAGGAAGCCTGTTTCTCACTCCAAGCACAAAGCGTGCGCAGCACGAGTCTTGGCACAGCAGAACACTTCCTTTGGCATGCCCTTTGCAGCCTCACTCCAAACGGGGCTCTCCGCTTCATCCATCCCCTGACTCCATACTAGCACCAACGGGCTGCTAAAGCGTTTCGCAGAAAACAACAAGGAAGCTGTTTCTCACTCCAAGCACAAAGCGTGCGCAGCACGAGTCTTGGCACAGCAAAACACTTCCTTTGGCATGCCCTTTGCAGCCTCACTCCAAACGGGGCTCTCCGCTTCATCCATGCCCTGACTCCATACTAGCACCAACGGGCTGCTAAAGCGTTTCGCAGAAAACACCAAGGAAGCTGTTTTTCACTCCAAGCACAAAGCGTGCACAGCACGAGTCTTGGCACAGCAGAACACTTCCTTTGGCATGCCCTTTGCAGCCTCACTCCAAACGGGGCTCTCCGCTTCATCCATCCCCTGACTCCATACTAGCACCAACGGGCTACTAAGCGTTTCGCAGAAAACACCAAGGAACCTGTTTTCTCACTCCAAGCACAAAGCGTGCGCAGCACGAGTCTTGGCACAGCAGAACACTTCCTTTGGCATGCCCTTTGCAGCCTCACTCCAAACGGGGCTCTCCGCTTCATCCATCCCCTGACTCCATACTAGCACCAACGGGCTGCTAAAGCGTTTCGCAGAAAACACCAAGGAACCTGTTTCTCACTCCAAGCACAAAGCGTGCGCAGCACGAGTCTTGGCACAGCAAAACACTTCTCTTGGCATGCCCTTTGCAGCCTCACTCCAAACGGGGCTCTCCGCTTCATCCATCCCTGACTCCATACTAGCACCAACGGGCTGCTAAAGCGTTTCGCAGAAAACACCAAGGAAGCTGTTTCTCACTCCAACCACAAAGCGTGCGCAGCACGAGTCTTGGCACAGCAAAACACTTTTCTTGGCATGCCCTTTGCAGCCTCACTCCAAACGGGGCTCTCCGCTTCATCCATCCCCTGACTCCATACTAGCACCAACGGGCTGCTAAAGCGTTTCGCAGAAAACACCAAGGAACCTGTTTCTCACTCCAAGCACAAAGCGTGCGCAGCACGAGTCTTGGCACAGCAGAACACTTCCTTTGGCATGCCCTTTGCAGCCTCACTCCAAACGGGGCTCTCCGCTTCATCCATGCCCTGACTCCATACTAGCACCAAGGGGCTGCTAAAGCGTTTCGCAGAAAACACCAAGGAAGCTGTTTCTCACTCCAAGCACAAAGCGTGCGCAGCACGAGTCTTGGCACAGCAGAACACTTCCTTTGGCATGCCCTTTGCAGCCTCACTCCAAACGGGGCTCTCCGCTTCATCCATCCCCTGACTCCATACTAGCACCAACGGGCTGCTAAAGCGTTTCGCAGAAAACACCAAGGAACCTGTTTCTCACTCCAAGCACAAAGCGTGCGCAGCACGAGTCTTGGCACAGCAAAACACTTCCTTTGGCATGCCCTTTGCAGCCTCACTCCAAACGGGGCTCTCCGCTTCATCCATCCCCTGACTCCATACTAGCACCAACGGGCTGCTAAAGCGTTTCGCAGAAAACACCAAGGAAGCTGTTTCTCACTCCAAGCACAAAGCGTGCGCAGCACGAGTCTTGGCACAGCAAAACACTTCTCTTGGCATGCCCTTTGCAGCCTCACTCCAAACGGGGCTCTCCGCTTCATCCATCCCCTGACTCCATACTAGCACCAACGGGCTGCTAAAGCGTTTCGCAGAAAACACCAAGGAAGCTGTTTCTCACTCCAAGCACAAAGCGTGCGCAGCACGAGTCTTGGCACAGCAAAACACTTCCTTTGGCATGCCCTTTGCAGCCTCACTCCAAACGGGGCTCTCCGCTTCATCCATGCCCTGACTCCATACTAGCACCAACGGGCTGCTAAAGCGTTTCGCAGAAAACACCAAGGAACCTGTTTCTCACTCCAAGCACAAAGCGTGCGCAGCACGAGTCTTGGCACAGCAGAACACTTCCTTTGGCATGCCCTTTGCAGCCTCACTCCAAACGGGGCTCTCCGCTTCATCCATCCCCTGACTCCATACTAGCACCAACGGGCTGCTAAAGCGTTTCGCAGAAAACACCAAGGAACCTGTTTCTCACTCCAAGCACAAAGCGTGCGCAGCACGAGTCTTGGCACAGCAAAACACTTCCTTTGGCATGCCCTTTGCAGCCTCACTCCAAACGGGGCTCTCCGCTTCATCCATCCCCTGACTCCATACTAGCACCAACGGGCTGCTAAAGCGTTTCGCAGAAAACACCAAGGAACCTGTTTCTCACTCCAACCACAAAGCGTGCGCAGCACGAGTCTTGGCACAGCAAAACACTTCCCTTGGCATGCCCTTTGCAGCCTCACTCCAAACGGGGCTCTCCGCTTCATCCATCCCCTGACTCCATACTAGCACCAACGGCCTGCTAAAGCGTTTCGCAGAAAACACCAAGGAACCTGTTTCTCACTCCAAGCACAAAGCGTGCGCAGCACGAGTCTTGGCACAGCAAAACGCTTCCTTTGGCATGCCCTTTGCAGCCTCACTCCAAACGGGGCTCTCCGCTTCATCCATCCCCTGACTCCATACTAGCACCAACGGGCTGCTAAAGCGTTTCGCAGGAAACACCAAGGAACCTGTTTCTCACTCCAACCACAAAGCGTGCGCAGCACGAGTCTTGGCACAGCAAAACCCTTCCTTTGGCATGCCCTTTGCAGCCTCACTCCAAACGGGGCTCTCCGCTTCATCCATCCCCTGACTCCATACTAGCACCAACGGCCTGCTAAAGCGTTTCGCAGAAAACACCAAGGAAGCTGTTTCTCACTCCAACCACAAAGCGTGCGCAGCACGAGTCTTGGCACAGCAAAACACTTCCTTTGGCATGCCCTTTGCAGCCTCACTCCAAACGGGGCTCTCCGCTTCATCCATCCCCTGACTCCATACTAGCACCAACGGGCTGCTAAAGCGTTTCACAGAAAACACCAAGGAACCTGTTTCTCACTCCAAGCACAAAGCGTGCGCAGCACGAGTCTTGGCACAGCAAAACACTTCCTTTGGCATGCCCTTTGCAGCCTCACTCCAAACGGGGCTCTCCGCTTCATCCATCCCCTGACTCCCTACTAGCACCAACGGCCTGCTAAAGCGTTTCGCAGAAAACACCAAGGAACCTGTTTCTCACTCCAACCACAAAGCGTGCGCAGCACGAGTCTTGGCACAGCAAAACACTTCCCTTGGCATGCCCTTTGCAGCCTCACTCCAAACGGGGCTCTCCGCTTCATCCATCCCCTGACTCCATACTAGCACCAACGGGCTGCTAAAGCGTTTCGCAGAAAACACCAAGGAACCTGTTTCTCACTCCAAGCACAAAGCGTGCGCAGCACGAGTCTTGGCACAGCAAAACACTTCCCTTGGCATGCCCTTTGCAGCCTCACTCCAAACGAGGCTCTCCGCTTCATCCATCCCCTGACTCCATACTAGCACCAACGGGCTGCTAAAGCGTTTCGCAGAAAACACCAAGGAACCTGTTTCTCACTCCAAGCACAAAGCGTGCGCAGCACGAGTCTTGGCACAGCAAAACACTTCCCTTGGCATGCCCTTTGCAGCCTCACTCCAAACGGGGCTCTCCGCTTCATCCATCCCCTGACTCCATACTAGCACCAACGGGCTGCTAAAGCGTTTCGCAGAAAACACCAAGGAACCTGTTTCTCATTCCAACCACAAAGCGTGCGCAGCACGAGTCTTGGCACAGCAAAACACTTCCTTTGGCATGCCCTTTGCAGCCTCACTCCAAACGGGGCTCTCCGCTTCATCCATCCCCTGACTCCATACTAGCACCAACGGGCTGCTAAAGCGTTTCGCAGAAAACACCAAGGAACCTGTTTCTCATTCCAACCACAAAGCGTGCGCAGCACGAGTCTTGGCACAGCAAAACACTTCCTTTGGCATGCCCTTTGCAACCTCACTCCAAACGGGGCTCTCCGCTTCATCCATCCCCTGACTCCATACTAGCACCAACGGGCTGCTAAAGCGTTTCGCAGAAAACACCAAGGAACCTGTTTCTCACTCCAAGCACAAAGCGTGCGCAGCACGAGTCTTGGCACAGCAAAACACTTCCTTTGGCATGCCCTTTGCAGCCTCACTCCAAACGGGGCTCTCCGCTTCATCCATCCCCTGACTCCATACTAGCACCAAGGGGCTGCTAAAGCGTTTCGCAGAAAACACCAAGGAACCTGTTTCTCACTCCAACCACAAAGCGTGCGCAGCACGAGTCTTGGCACAGCAAAACACTTCCTTTGGCATGCCCTTTGCAGCCTCACTCCAAACGGGGCTCTCCGCTTCATCCATCCCCTGACTCCCTACTAGCACCAACGGCCTGCTAAAGCGTTTCGCAGAAAACACCAAGGAACCTGTTTCTCACTCCAACCACAAAGCGTGCGCAGCACGAGTCTTGGCACAGCAAAACACTTCCCTTGGCATGCCCTTTGCAGCCTCACTCCAAACGGGGCTCTCCGCTTCATCCATCCCCTGACTCCATACTAGCACCAACGGGCTGCTAAAGCGTTTCGCAGAAAACACCAAGGAACCTGTTTCTCATTCCAACCACAAAGCGTGCGCAGCACGAGTCTTGGCACAGCAAAACACTTCCTTTGGCATGCCCTTTGCAGCCTCACTCCAAACGGGGCTCTCCGCTTCATCCAACCCCTGACTCCATACTAGCACCAACGGGCTGCTAAAGCGTTTCGCAGAAAACACCAAGGAACCTGTTTCTCACTCCAAGCACAAAGCGTGCGCAGCACGAGTCTTGGCACAGCAAAACACTTCCTTTGGCATGCCCTTTGCAGCCTCACTCCAAACGGGGCTCTCCGCTTCATCCATCCCCTGACTCCCTACTAGCACCAACGGCCTGCTAAAGCGTTTCGCAGAAAACACCAAGGAACCTGTTTCTCACTCCAACCACAAAGCGTGCGCAGCACGAGTCTTGGCACAGCAAAACACTTCCCTTGGCATGCCCTTTGCAGCCTCACTCCAAACGGGGCTCTCCGCTTCATCCATCCCCTGACTCCATACTAGCACCAACGGGCTGCTAAAGCGTTTCGCAGAAAACACCAAGGAACCTGTTTCTCACTCCAAGCACAAAGCGTGCGCAGCACGAGTCTTGGCACAGCAAAACACTTCCCTTGGCATGCCCTTTGCAGCCTCACTCCAAACGGGGCTCTCCGCTTCATCCATCCCCTGACTCCATACTAGCACCAACGGGCTGCTAAAGCGTTTCGCAGAAAACACCAAGGAACCTGTTTCTCACTCCAACCACAAAGCGTGCGCAGCACGAGTCTTGGCACAGCAAAACACTTCCCTTGGCATGCCCTTTGCAGCCTCACTCCAAACGGGGCTCTCCGCTTCATCCATCCCCTGACTCCATACTAGCACCAACGGGCTGCTAAAGCGTTTCACAGAAAACACCAAGGAACCTGTTTCTCATTCCAACCACAAAGCGTGCGCAGCACGAGTCTTGGCACAGCAAAACACTTCCTTTGGCATGCCCTTTGCAGCCTCACTCCAAACGGGGCTCTCCGCTTCATCCATCCCCTGACTCCATACTAGCACCAACGGCCTGCTAAAGCGTTTCGCAGAAAACACCAAGGAACCTGTTTCTCATTCCAACCACAAAGCGTGCGCAGCACGAGTCTTGGCACAGCAAAACACTTCCTTTGGCATGCCCTTTGCAGCCTCACTCCAAACGGGGCTCTCCGCTTCATCCATCCCCTGACTCCATACTAGCACCAACGGGCTGCTAAAGCGTTTCGCAGAAAACACCAAGGAACCTGTTTCTCACTCCAAGCACAAAGCGTGCGCAGCACGAGTCTTGGCACAGCAAAACACTTCCTTTGGCATGCCCTTTGCAACCTCACTCCAAACGGGGCTCTCCGCTTCATCCATCCCCTGACTCCATACTAGCACCAACGGGCTGCTAAAGCGTTTCGCAGAAAACACCAAGGAACCTGTTTCTCACTCCAAGCACAAAGCGTGCGCAGCACGAGTCTTGGCACAGCAAAACACTTCCTTTGGCATGCCCTTTGCAACCTCACTCCAAACGGGGCTCTCCGCTTCATCCATCCCCTGACTCCATACTAGCACCAAGGGGCTGCTAAAGCGTTTCGCAGAAAACACCAAGGAACCTGTTTCTCACTCCAACCACAAAGCGTGCGCAGCACGACTCTTCGCACAGGAGAACACTTCCTTTGGCATGCCCTTTGCAGCCTCACTCCAAACGGGGCTCTCCGCTTCATCCATCCCCTGACTCCATACTAGCACCAACGGGCTGCTAAAGCGTTTCGCAGAAAACACCAAGGAACCTGTTTCTCACTCCAAGCACAAAGCGTGCGCAGCACGAGTCTTGGCACAGCAAAACACTTCCTTTGGCATGCCCTTTGCAGCCTCACTCCAAACGGGGCTCTCCGCTTCATCCATCCCCTGACTCCCTACTAGCACCAACGGCCTGCTAAAGCGTTTCGCAGAAAACACCAAGGAACCTGTTTCTCACTCCAACCACAAAGCGTGCGCAGCACGAGTCTTGGCACAGCAAAACACTTCCTTTGGCATGCCCTTTGCAGCCTCACTCCAAACGGGGCTCTCCGCTTCATCCATCCCCTGACTCCATACTAGCACCAACGGGCTGCTAAAGCGTTTCGCAGAAAACACCAAGCAACCTGTTTCTCATTCCAACCACAAAGCGTGCGCAGCACGAGTCTTGGCACAGCAAAACACTTCCTTTGGCATGCCCTTTGCAGCCTCACTCCAAACGGGGCTCTCCGCTTCATCCAACCCCTGACTCCATACTAGCACCAACGGCCTGCTAAAGCGTTTCGCAGAAAACACCAAGGAACCTGTTTCTCATTCCAACCACAAAGCGTGCGCAGCACGAGTCTTGGCACAGCAAAACACTTCCTTTGGCATGCCCTTTGCAACCTCACTCCAAACGGGGCTCTCCGCTTCATCCATCCCCTGACTCCATACTAGCACCAACGGGCTGCTAAAGCGTTTCGCAGAAAACACCAAGGAACCTGTTTCTCACTCCAACCACAAAGCGTGCGCAGCACGAGTCTTGGCACAGCAAAACACTTCCTTTGGCATGCCCTTTGCAGCCTCACTCCAAACGGGGCTCTCCGCTTCATCCATCCCCTGACTCCATACTAGCACCAACGGCCTGCTAAAGCGTTTCGCAGGAAACACCAAGGAACCTGTTTCTCACTCCAACCACAAAGCGTGCGCAGCACGAGTCTTGGCACAGCAAAACACTTCCTTTGGCATGCCCTTTGCAGCCTCACTCCAAACGGGGCTCTCCGCTTCATCCATCCCCTGACTCCATACTAGCACCAACGGGCTGCTAAAGCGTTTCGCAGAAAACACCAAGGAACCTGTTTCTCACTCCAAGCACAAAGCGTGCGCAGCACGAGTCTTGGCACAGCAGAACACTTCCTTTGGCATGCCCTTTGCAGCCTCACTCCAAACGGGGCTCTCCGCTTCATCCATCCCCTGACTCCATACTAGCACCAACGGCCTGCTAAAGCGTTTCGCAGAAAACACCAAGGAACCTGTTTCTCACTCCAAGCACAAAGCGTGCGCAGCACGAGTCTTGGCACAGCAAAACACTTCCCTTGGCATGCCCTTTGCAGCCTCACTCCAAACGGGGCTCTCTGCTTCATCCATCCCCTGACTCCATACTAGCACCAACGGGCTGCTAAAGCGTTTCGCAGAAAACACCAAGGAACCTGTTTCTCACTCCAACCACAAAGCGTGCGCAGCACGAGTCTTGGCACAGCAAAACGCTTCCTTTGGCATGCCCTTTGCAGCCTCACTCCAAACGGGGCTCTCCGCTTCATCCATCCCCTGACTCCATACTAGCACCAACGGGCTGCTAAAGCGTTTCGCAGGAAACACCAAGGAACCTGTTTCTCACTCCAAGCACAAAGCGTGCGCAGCACGAGTCTTGGCACAGCAAAACACTTCCTTTGGCATGCCCTTTGCAGCCTCACTCCAAACGGGGCTCTCCGCTTCATCCATCCCCTGACTCCATACTAGCACCAACGGGCTGCTAAAGCGTTTCGCAGAAAACACCAAGGAAGCTGTTTCTCACTCCAACCACAAAGCGTGCGCAGCACGAGTCTTGGCACAGCAAAACACTTCCTTTGGCATGCCCTTTGCAGCCTCACTCCAAACGGGGCTCTCCGCTTCATCCATCCCCTGACTCCATACTAGCACCAACGGGCTGCTAAAGCGTTTCGCAGAAAACACCAAGGAACCTGTTTCTCACTCCAAGCACAAAGCGTGCGCAGCACGAGTCTTGGCACAGCAAAACACTTCCTTTGGCATGCCCTTTGCAGCCTCACTCCAAACGGGGCTCTCCCGCTTCATCCATCCCCTGACTCCATACTAGCACCAACGGGCTGCTAAAGCATTTCGCAGAAAACACCAAGGAACCTGTTTCTCACTCCAACCACAAAGCGTGCGCAGCACGAGTCTTGGCACAGCAAAACACTTCCTTTGGCATGCCCTTTGCAGCCTCACTCCAAACGGGGCTCTCCGCTTCATCCATCCCCTGACTCCATACTAGCACCAACGGGCTGCTAAAGCGTTTCGCAGAAAACACCAAGGAACCTGTTTCTCACTCCAACCACAAAGCGTGCGCAGCACGAGTCTTGGCACAGCAAAACACTTCCTTTGGCATGCCCTTTGCAGCCTCACTCCAAACGGGGCTCTCCGCTTCATCCATCCCCTGACTCCATACTAGCACCAACGGGCTGCTAAAGCGTTTCGCAGAAAACACCAAGGAACCTGTTTCTCACTCCAACCACAAAGCGTGCGCAGCATGAGTCTTGGCACAGCAAAACACTTCCTTTGGCATGCCCTTTGCAGCCTCACTCCAAACGGGGCTCTCCGCTTCATCCATCCCCTGACTCCCTACTAGCACCAACGGGCTGCTAAAGCGTTTCGCAGAAAACACCAAGGAACCTGTTTCTCACTCCAAGCACAAAGCGTGCGCAGCACGAGTCTTGGCACAGCAAAACACTTCCCTTGGCATGCCCTTTGCAGCCTCACTCCAAACGGGGCTCTCCGCTTCATCCATCCCCTGACTCCATACTAGCACCAACGGGCTGCTAAAGCGTTTCGCAGAAAACACCAAGGAACCTGTTTCTCACTCCAACCACAAAGCGTGCGCAGCACGAGTCTTGGCACAGCAAAACACTTCCCTTGGCATGCCCTTTGCAGCCTCACTCCAAACGAGGCTCTCCGCTTCATCCATCCCCTGACTCCATACTAGCACCAACGGGCTGCTAAAGCGTTTCGCAGAAAACACCAAGGAACCTGTTTCTCACTCCAAGCACAAAGCGTGCGCAGCACGAGTCTTGGCACAGCAAAACACTTCCCTTGGCATGCCCTTTGCAGCCTCACTCCAAACGGGGCTCTCCGCTTCATCCATCCCCTGACTCCATACTAGCACCAACGGGCTGCTAAAGCGTTTCGCAGAAAACACCAAGGAACCTGTTTCTCATTCCAAGCACAAAGCGTGCGCAGCACGAGTCTTGGCACAGCAAAACACTTCCTTTGGCATGCCCTTTGCAGCCTCACTCCAAACGGGGCTCTCCGCTTCATCCATCCCCTGACTCCATACTAGCACCAACGGCCTGCTAAAGCGTTTCGCAGAAAACACCAAGGAACCTGTTTCTCATTCCAACCACAAAGCGTGCGCAGCACGAGTCTTGGCACAGCAAAACACTTCCTTTGGCATGCCCTTTGCAGCCTCACTCCAAACGGGGCTCTCCGCTTCATCCATCCCCTGACTCCATACTAGCACCAACGGGCTGCTAAAGCGTTTCACAGAAAACACCAAGGAACCTGTTTCTCACTCCAAGCACAAAGCGTGCGCAGCACGAGTCTTGGCACAGCAAAACACTTCCTTTGGCATGCCCTTTGCAACCTCACTCCAAACGGGGCTCTCCGCTTCATCCATCCCCTGACTCCATACTAGCACCAACGGGCTGCTAAAGCGTTTCGCAGAAAACACCAAGGAACCTGTTTCTCATTCCAACCACAAAGCGTGCGCAGCACGAGTCTTGGCACAGCAAAACACTTCCTTTGGCATGCCCTTTGCAGCCTCACTCCAAACGGGGCTCTCCGCTTCATCCATCCCCTGACTCCATACTAGCACCAACGGCCTGCTAAAGCGTTTCGCAGAAAACACCAAGGGACCTGTTTCTCATTCCAACCACAAAGCGTGCGCAGCACGAGTCTTGGCACAGCAAAACACTTCCTTTGGCATGCCCTTTGCAGCCTCACTCCAAACGGGGCTCTCCGCTTCATCCATCCCCTGACTCCATACTAGCACCAACGGGCTGCTAAAGCGTTTCGCAGAAAACACCAAGGAACCTGTTTCTCACTCCAAGCACAAAGCGTGCGCAGCACGAGTCTTGGCACAGCAAAACACTTCCTTTGGCATGCCCTTTGCAGCCTCACTCCAAACGGGGCTCTCCGCTTCATCCATCCCCTGACTCCATACTAGCACCAACGGGCTGCTAAAGCGTTTCGCAGAAAACACCAAGGAACCGGTTTCTCACTCCAACCACAAAGCGTGCGCAGCACGAGTCTTGGCACAGCAAAACACTTCCTTTGGCATGCCCTTTGCAGCCTCACTCCAAACGGGGCTCTCCGCTTCATCCATCCCCTGACTCCATACTAGCACCAACGGGCTGCTAAAGCGTTTCGCAGAAAACACCAAGGAACCTGTTTCTCACTCCAACCACAAAGCGTGCGCAGCACGAGTCTTGGCACAGCAAAACACTTCCCTTGGCATGCCCTTTGCAGCCTCACTCCAAACGGGGCTCTCCGCTTCATCCATCCCCTGACTCCATACTAGCACCAACGGGCTGCTAAAGCGTTTCGCAGAAAACACCAAGGAACCTGTTTCTCATTCCAACCACAAAGCGTGCGCAGCACGAGTCTTGGCACAGCAAAACACTTCCTTTGGCATGCCCTTTGCAGCCTCACTCCAAACGGGGCTCTCCGCTTCATCCAACCCCTGACTCCATACTAGCACCAACGGGCTGCTAAAGCGTTTCGCAGAAAACACCAAGGAACCTGTTTCTCATTCCAACCACAAAGCATGCGCAGCACGAGTCTTGGCACAGCAAAACACTTCCTTTGGCATGCCCTTTGCAGCCTCACTCCAAACGGGGCTCTCCGCTTCATCCATCCCCTGACTCCATACTAGCACCAACGGGCTGCTAAAGCGTTTCGCAGAAAACACCAAGGAACCTGTTTCTCACTCCAAGCACAAAGCGTGCGCAGCACGAGTCTTGGCACAGCAAAACACTTCCTTTGGCATGCCCTTTGCAGCCTCACTCCAAACGGGGCTCTCCGCTTCATCCATCCCCTGACTCCATACTAGCACCAACGGCCTGCTAAAGCGTTTCGCAGGAAACACCAAGGAACCTGTTTCTCACTCCAAGCACAAAGCGTGCGCAGCACGAGTCTTGGCACAGCAAAACACTTCCTTTGGCATGCCCTTTGCAGCCTCACTCCAAACGGGGCTCTCCGCTTCATCCATCCCCTGACTCCATACTAGCACCAACGGGCTGCTAAAGCGTTTCGCAGAAAACACCAAGGAACCTGTTTCTCACTCCAACCACAAAGCGTGCGCAGCACGAGTCTTGGCACAGCAGAACACTTCCTTTGGCATGCCCTTTGCAGCCTCACTCCAAACGGGGCTCTCCGCTTCATCCATCCCCTGACTCCATACTAGCACCAACGGCCTGCTAAAGCGTTTCGCAGAAAACACCAAGGAACCTGTTTCTCACTCCAAGCACAAAGCGTGCGCAGCACGAGTCTTGGCACAGCAAAACACTTCCCTTGGCATGCCCTTTGCAGCCTCACTCCAAACGGGGCTCTCTGCTTCATCCATCCCCTGACTCCATACTAGCACCAACGGGCTGCTAAAGCGTTTCGCAGAAAACACCAAGGAACCTGTTTCTCACTCCAACCACAAAGCGTGCGCAGCACGAGTCTTGGCACAGCAAAACGCTTCCTTTGGCATGCCCTTTGCAGCCTCACTCCAAACGGGGCTCTCCGCTTCATCCATCCCCTGACTCCATACTAGCACCAACGGGCTGCTAAAGCGTTTCGCAGGAAACACCAAGGAACCTGTTTCTCACTCCAAGCACAAAGCGTGCGCAGCACGAGTCTTGGCACAGCAAAACCCTTCCTTTGGCATGCCCTTTGCAGCCTCACTCCAAACGGGGCTCTCCGCTTCATCCATCCCCTGACTCCATACTAGCACCAACGGGCTGCTAAAGCGTTTCGCAGAAAACACCAAGGAACCTGTTTCTCACTCCAACCACAAAGCGTGCGCAGCACGAGTCTTGGCACAGCAAAACACTTCCTTTGGCATGCCCTTTGCAGCCTCACTCCAAACGGATCTCTCCGCTTCATCCATCCCCTGACTCCATACTAGCACCAACGGGCTGCTAAAGCGTTTCGCAGAAAACACCAAGGAACCTGTTTCTCACTCCAAGCACAAAGCTTGGAGTGCAGCACGAGTCTTGGCACAGCAAAACACTTCCTTTGGCATGCCCTTTGCAGCCTCACTCCAAACGGGGCTCTCCCGCTTCATCCATCCCCTGACTCCATACTAGCACCAACGGGCTGCTAAAGCATTTCGCAGGAAACACCAAGGAACCTGTTTCTCACTCCAACCACAAAGCGTGCGCAGCACGAGTCTTGGCACAGCAAAACACTTCCTTTGGCATGCCCTTTGCAGCCTCACTCCAAACGGGGCTCTCCGCTTCATCCATCCCCTGACTCCATACTAGCACCAACGGGCTGCTAAAGCGTTTCGCAGAAAACACCAAGGAACCTGTTTCTCATTCCAACCACAAAGCGTGCGCAGCACGAGTCTTGGCACAGCAAAACACTTCCTTTGGCATGCCCTTTGCAGCCTCACTCCAAACGGGGCTCTCCGCTTCATCCATGCCCTGACTCCATACTAGCACCAACGGGCTGCTAAAGCGTTTCGCAGAAAACACCAAGGAACCTGTTTCTCACTCCAACCACAAAGCGTGCGCAGCACGAGTCTTGGCACAGCAAAACACTTCCTTTGGCATGCCCTTTGCAGCCTCACTCCAAACGGGGCTCTCCGCTTCATCCATCCCCTGACTCCCTACTAGCACCAACGGGCTGCTAAAGCGTTTCGCAGAAAACACCAAGGAACCTGTTTCTCACTCCAAGCACAAAGCGTGCGCAGCACGAGTCTTGGCACAGCAAAACACTTCCCTTGGCATGCCCTTTGCAGCCTCACTCCAAACGGGGCTCTCCGCTTCATCCATCCCCTGACTCCATACTAGCACCAACGGGCTGCTAAAGCGTTTCGCAGAAAACACCAAGGAACCTGTTTCTCACTCCAAGCACAAAGCGTGCGCAGCACGAGTCTTGGCACAGCAAAACACTTCCCTTGGCATGCCCTTTGCAGCCTCACTCCAAACGAGGCTCTCCGCTTCATCCATCCCCTGACTCCATACTAGCACCAACGGGCTGCTAAAGCGTTTCGCAGAAAACACCAAGGAACCTGTTTCTCACTCCAACCACAAAGCGTGCGCAGCACGAGTCTTGGCACAGCAAAACACTTCCCTTGGCATGCCCTTTGCAGCCTCACTCCAAACGGGGCTCTCCGCTTCATCCATCCCCTGACTCCATACTAGCACCAACGGGCTGCTAAAGCGTTTCGCAGAAAACACCAAGGAACCTGTTTCTCATTCCAACCACAAAGCGTGCGCAGCACGAGTCTTGGCACAGCAAAACACTTCCTTTGGCATGCCCTTTGCAGCCTCACTCCAAACGGGGCTCTCCGCTTCATCCATCCCCTGACTCCATACTAGCACCAACGGCCTGCTAAAGCGTTTCGCAGAAAACACCAAGGAACCTGTTTCTCATTCCAACCACAAAGCGTGCGCAGCACGAGTCTTGGCACAGCAAAACACTTCCTTTGGCATGCCCTTTGCAGCCTCACTCCAAACGGGGCTCTCCGCTTCATCCATCCCCTGACTCCATACTAGCACCAACGGCCTGCTAAAGCGTTTCGCAGGAAACACCAAGGAACCTGTTTCTCACTCCAACCACAAAGCGTGCGCAGCACGAGTCTTGGCACAGCAAAACACTTCCTTTGGCATGCCCTTTGCAGCCTCACTCCAAACGGGGCTCTCCGCTTCATCCATCCCCTGACTCCATACTAGCACCAACGGGCTGCTAAAGCGTTTCGCAGAAAACACCAAGGAACCTGTTTCTCACTCCAAGCACAAAGCGTGCGCAGCACGAGTCTTGGCACAGCAGAACACTTCCTTTGGCATGCCCTTTGCAGCCTCACTCCAAACGGGGCTCTCCGCTTCATCCATCCCCTGACTCCATACTAGCACCAACGGCCTGCTAAAGCGTTTCGCAGAAAACACCAAGGAACCTGTTTCTCACTCCAAGCACAAAGCGTGCGCAGCACGAGTCTTGGCACAGCAAAACACTTCCCTTGGCATGCCCTTTGCAGCCTCACTCCAAACGGGGCTCTCTGCTTCATCCATCCCCTGACTCCATACTAGCACCAACGGGCTGCTAAAGCGTTTCGCAGAAAACACCAAGGAACCTGTTTCTCACTCCAACCACAAAGCGTGCGCAGGACGAGTCTTGGCACAGCAAAACACTTCCCTTGGCATGCCCTTTGCAGCCTCACTCCAAACGGGGCTCTCCGCTTCATCCATCCCCTGACTCCATACTAGCACCAACGGGCTGCTAAAGCGTTTCGCAGAAAACACCAAGGAACCTGTTTCTCACTCCAACCACAAAGCGTGCGCAGCACGAGTCTTGGCACAGCAAAACACTTCCTTTGGCATGCCCTTTGCAGCCTCACTCCAAACGGGGCTCTCCGCTTCATCCATCCCCTGACTCCATACTAGCACCAACGGGCTGCTAAAGCGTTTCGCAGAAAACACCAAGGAACCTGTTTCTCAATCCAAGCACAAAGCGTGCGCAGCACGAGTCTTGGCACAGCAAAACACTTCCTTTGGCATGCCCTTTGCAGCCTCACTCCAAACGGGGCTCTCCGCTTCATCTATCCCCTGACTCCATACTAGCACCAACGACCTGCTAAAGCGTTTCGCAGAAAACACCAAGGAACCTGTTTCTCACTCCAACCACAAAGCGTGCGCAGCACGAGTCTTGGCACAGCAAAACACTTCCCTTGGCATGCCCTTTGCAGCCTCACTCCAAACGGGGCTCTCCGCTTCATCCATCCCCTGACTCCATACTAGCACCAACGGGCTGCTAAAGCGTTTCGCAGAAAACACCAAGGAACCTGTTTCTCACTCCAAGCACAAAGCGTGCGCAGCACGAGTCTTGGCACAGCAAAACACTTCCTTTGGCATGCCCTTTGCAGCCTCACTCCAAACGGGGCTCTCCCGCTTCATCCATCCCCTGACTCCATACTAGCACCAACGGCCTGCTAAAGCGTTTCGCAGAAAACACCAAGGAACCTGTTTCTCACTCCAACCACAAAGCGTGCGCAGCACGACTCTTGGCACAGCAGAACACTTCCTTTGGCATGCCCTTTGCAGCCTCACTCCAAACGGGGCTCTCCGCTTCATCCATCCCCTGACTCCATACTAGCACCAACGGGCTGCTAAAGCGTTTCGCAGAAAACACCAAGGAACCTGTTTCTCACTCCAAGCACAAAGCGTGCGCAGCACGAGTCTTGGCACAGCAAAACACTTCCTTTGGCATGCCCTTTGCAGCCTCACTCCAAACGGGGCTCTCCGCTTCATCCATCCCCTGACTCCATACTAGCACCAACGGGCTGCTAAAGCGTTTCGCAGAAAACACCAAGGAACCTGTTTCTCATTCCAACCACAAAGCGTGCGCAGCACGAGTCTTGGCACAGCAAAACACTTCCTTTGGCATGCCCTTTGCAGCCTCACTCCAAACGGGGCTCTCCGCTTCATCCATCCCCTGACTCCATACTAGCACCAACGGCCTGCTAAAGCGTTTCGCAGAAAACACCAAGGAACCTGTTTCTCACTCCAAGCACAAAGCGTGCGCAGCACGAGTCTTGGCACAGCAAAACACTTCCTTTGGCATGCCCTTTGCAACCTCACTCCAAACGGGGCTCTCCGCTTCATCCATCCCCTGACTCCATACTAGCACCAACGGGCTGCTAAAGCGTTTCGCAGAAAACACCAAGGAACCTGTTTCTCACTCCAAGCACAAAGCGTGCGCAGCACGAGTCTTGGCACAGCAAAACACTTCCTTTGGCATGCCCTTTGCAGCCTCACTCCAAACGGGGCTCTCCGCTTCATCCATCCCCTGACTCCATACTAGCACCAACGGCCTGCTAAAGCGTTTCGCAGGAAACACCAAGGAACCTGTTTTCTCAACTCCAAGCACAAAGCGTGCGCAGCACGAGTCTTGGCACAGCAAAACACTTCCTTTGGCATGCCCTTTGCAACCTCACTCCAAACGGGGCTCTCCGCTTCATCCATCCCCTGACTCCATACTAGCACCAACGGGCTGCTAAAGCGTTTCGCAGAAAACACCAAGGAACCTGTTTCTCACTCCAACCACAAAGCGTGCGCAGCACGAGTCTTGGCACAGCAAAACACTTCCTTTGGCATGCCCTTTGCAGCCTCACTCCAAACGGGGCTCTCCGCTTCATCCATCCCCTGACTCCATACTAGCACCAACGGCCTGCTAAAGCGTTTCGCAGGAAACACCAAGGAACCTGTTTCTCACTCCAAGCACAAAGCGTGCGCAGCACGAGTCTTGGCACAGCAGAACACTTCCTTTGGCATGCCCTTTGCAGCCTCACTCCAAACGGGGCTCTCCGCTTCATCCATCCCCTGACTCCATACTAGCACCAACGGGCTGCTAAAGCGTTTCGCAGAAAACACCAAGGAACCTGTTTCTCACTCCAACCACAAAGCGTGCGCAGCACGAGTCTTGGCACAGCAAAACACTTCCTTTGGCATGCCCTTTGCAGCCTCACTCCAAACGGGGCTCTCTGCTTCATCCATCCCCTGACTCCATACTAGCACCAACGGGCTGCTAAAGCGTTTCGCAGAAAACACCAAGGAACCTGTTTCTCAATCCAACCACAAAGCGTGCGCAGCACGAGTCTTGGCACAGCAAAACACTTCCTTGGCATGCCCTTTGCAGCCTCACTCCAAATGGGGCTCTCCGCTTCATCCATCCCCTGACTCCCTACTAGCACCAACGGGCTGCTAAAGCGTTTCGCAGAAAACACCAAGGAACCTGTTTCTCACTCCAAGCACAAAGCGTGCGCAGCACGAGTCTTGGCACAGCAAAACACTTCCTTTGGCATGCCCTTTGCAGCCTCACTCCAAACGGGGCTCTCCGCTTCATCCATCCCCTGACTCCATACTAGCACCAACGGGCTGCTAAAGCGTTTCGCAGAAAACACCAAGGAACCTGTTTCTCACTCCAAGCACAAAGCGTGCGCAGCACGAGTCTTGGCACAGCAAAACACTTCCTTTGGCATGCCCTTTGCAGCCTCACTCCAAACGGGGCTCTCCGCTTCATCCATCCCCTGACTCCATACTAGCACCAACGGGCTGCTAAAGCGTTTCGCAGAAAACACCAAGGAACCTGTTTCTCACTCCAACCACAAAGCGTGCGCAGCACGAGTCTTGGCACAGCAAAACACTTCCCTTGGCATGCCCTTTGCAGCCTCACTCCAAACGGGGCTCTCCGCTTCATCCATCCCCTGACTCCATACTAGCACCAACAGGCTGCTAAAGCGTTTCGCAGAAAACACCAAGGAACCTGTTTCTCACTCCAACCACAAAGCGTGCGCAGCACGACTCTTCGCACAGCAGAACACTTCCTTTGGCATGCCCTTTGCAGCCTCACTCCAAACGGGGCTCTCCCGCTTCATCCATCCCCTGACTCCATACTAGCACCAACGGGCTGCTAAAGCGTTTCGCAGAAAACACCAAGGAACCTGTTTCTCACTCCAAGCACAAAGCGTGCGCAGCACGAGTCTTGGCACAGCAAAACACTTCCTTTGGCATGCCCTTTGCAGCCTCACTCCAAACGGGGCTCTCCGCTTCATCCATCCCCTGACTCCATACTAGCACCAACGGGCTGCTAAAGCGTTTCGCAGAAAACACCAAGGAACCTGTTTCTCACTCCAACCACAAAGCGTGCGCAGCACGAGTCTTGGCACAGCAAAACACTTCCTTTGGCATGCCCTTTGCAACCTCGCTCCAAACGGGGCTCTCCGCTTCATCCATCCCCTGACTCCATACTAGCACCAACGGGCTGCTAAAGCGTTTCGCAGAAAACACCAAGGAACCTGTTTCTCACTCCAACCACAAAGCGTGCGCAGCACGAGTCTTGGCACAGCAGAACACTTCCTTTGGCATGCCCTTTGCAGCCTCACTCCAAACGGGGCTCTCCGCTTCATCCATCCCCTGACTCCATACTAGCACCAACGGGCTGCTAAAGCGTTTCGCAGAAAACACCAAGGAACCTGTTTCTCACTCCAAGCACAAAGCGTGCGCAGCACGAGTCTTGGCACAGCAAAACACTTCCTTTGGCATGCCCTTTGCAGCCTCACTCCAAACGGGGCTCTCCGCTTCATCTATCCCGTGACTCCATACTAGCACCAACGGCCTGCTAAAGCGTTTCGCAGAAAACACCAAGGAACCTGTTTCTCACTCCAACCACAAAGCGTGCGCAGCACGAGTCTTGGCACAGCAGAACACTTCCTTTGGCATGCCCTTTGCAGCCTCACTCCAAACGGGGCTCTCCGCTTCATCCATCCCCTGACTCCATACTAGCACCAACGGGCTGCTAAAGCGTTTCGCAGAAAACACCAAGGAACCTGTTTCTCACTCCAACCACAAAGCGTGCGCAGCACGAGTCTTGGCACAGCAAAACACTTCCTTTGGCATGCCCTTTGCAGCCTCACTCCAAACGGGGCTCTCCCGCTTCATCCATCCCCTGACTCCATACTAGCACCAACGGCCTGCTAAAGCGTTTCGCAGAAAACACCAAGGAACCTGTTTCTCACTCCAACCACAAAGCGTGCGCAGCACGAGTCTTGGCACAGCAAAACACTTCCTTTGGCATGCCCTTTGCAGCCTCACTCCAAACGGGGCTCTCCGCTTCATCCATCCCCTGACTCCATATTAGCACCAAGGGGCTGCTAAAGCGTTTCGCAGAAAACACCAAGGAACCTGTTTCTCACTCCAACCACAAAGCGTGCGCAGCACGAGTCTTGGCACAGCAAAACACTTCCCTTGGCATGCCCTTTGCAGCCTCACTCCAAACGGGGCTCTCCGCTTCATCCATCCCCTGACTCCATACTAGCACCAACGGCCTGCTAAAGCGTTTCGCAGAAAACACCAAGGAACCTGTTTCTCATTGCAAACCACAAAGCGTGCGCAGCACGAGTCTTGGCACAGCAAAACACTTCCCGGGGCATGCCCTTTGCAGCCTCACTCCAAACGGGGCTCTCCGCTTCATCCATCCCCTGACTCCATACTAGCACCAACGGGCTGCTAAAGCGTTTCGCAGAAAACACCAAGGAACCTGTTTCTCATTCCAACCACAAAGCGTGCGCAGCACGAGTCTTGGCACAGCAAAACACTTCCTTTGGCATGCCCTTTGCAGCCTCACTCCAAACGGGGCTCTCCGCTTCATCCATCCCCTGACTCCATACTAGCACCAACGGGCTGCTAAAGCGTTTCGCAGAAAACACCAAGGAACCTGTTTCTCATTCCAACCACAAAGCGTGCGCAGCACGAGTCTTGGCACAGCAAAACACTTCCTTTGGCATGCCCTTTGCAGCCTCACTCCAAACGGGGCTCTCCGCTTCATCCATCCCCTGACTCCATACTAGCACCAACGGGCTGCTAAAGCGTTTCGCAGAAAACACCAAGGAACCTGTTTCTCACTCCAACCACAAAGCGTGCGCAGCACGAGTCTTGGCACAGCAAAACACTTCCTTTGGCATGCCCTTTGCAACCTCACTCCAAACGGGGCTCTCCGCTTCATCCATCCCCTGACTCCATACTAGCACCAACGGGCTGCTAAAGCGTTTCGCAGAAAACACCAAGGAACCTGTTTCTCATTCCAACCACAAAGCGTGCGCAGCACGAGTCTTGGCACAGCAAAACACTTCCTTTGACATGCCCTTTGCAGCCTCACTCCAAACGGGGCTCTCCGCTTCATCCATCCCCTGACTCCATACTAGCACCAAGGGGCTGCTAAAGCGTTTCGCAGAAAACACCAAGGAACCTGTTTCTCATTCCAACCACAAAGCGTGCGCAGCACGACTCTTGGCACAGCAAAACACTTCCTTTGGCATGCCCTTTGCAGCCTCACTCCAAACGGGGCTCTCCGCTTCATCCATCCCCTGACTCCATACTAGCACCAACGGGCTGCTAAAGCGTTTCGCAGAAAACACCAAGGAACCTGTTTCTCATTCCAACCACAAAGCGTGCGCAGCACGAGTCTTGGCACAGCAAAACACTTCCTTTGGCATGCCCTTTGCAGCCTCACTCCAAACGGGGCTCTCCGCTTCATCCATCCCCTGACTCCATACTAGCACCAACGGGCTGCTAAAGCGTTTCGCAGAAAACACCAAGGAACCTGTTTCTCATTCCAACCACAAAGCGTGCGCAGCACGAGTCTTGGCACAGCAAAACACTTCCTTTGGCATGCCCTTTGCAGCCTCACTCCAAACGGGGCTCTCCGCTTCATCCATCCCCTGACTCCATACTAGCACCAACGGGCTGCTAAAGCGTTTCGCAGAAAACACCAAGGAACCTGTTTCTCACTCCAAGCACAAAGCGTGCGCAGCACGAGTCTTGGCACAGCAAAACACTTCCTTTGGCATGCCCTTTGCAACCTCACTCCAAACGGGGCTCTCCGCTTCATCCATCCCCTGACTCCATACTAGCACCAACGGGCTGCTAAAGCGTTTCGCAGAAAACACCAAGGAACCTGTTTCTCACTCCAAGCACAAAGCGTGCGCAGCACGAGTCTTGGCACAGCAAAACACTTCCTTTGGCATGCCCTTTGCAGCCTCACTCCAAACGGGGCTCTCCGCTTCATCCATCCCCTGACTCCATACTAGCACCAACGGCCTGCTAAAGCGTTTCGCAGGAAACACCAAGGAACCTGTTTCTCACTCCAAGCACAAAGCGTGCGCAGCACGAGTCTTGGCACAGCAAAACACTTCCTTTGGCATGCCCTTTGCAACCTCACTCCAAACGGGGCTCTCCGCTTCATCCATCCCCTGACTCCATACTAGCACCAACGGGCTGCTAAAGCGTTTCGCAGAAAACACCAAGGAACCTGTTTCTCACTCCAAGCACAAAGCGTGCGCAGCACGAGTCTTGGCACAGCAAAACACTTCCTTTGGCATGCCCTTTGCAGCCTCACTCCAAACGGGGCTCTCCGCTTCATCCATCCCCTGACTCCATACTAGCACCAACGGCCTGCTAAAGCGTTTCGCAGGAAACACCAAGGAACCTGTTTCTCACTCCAACCACAAAGCGTGCGCAGCACGAGTCTTGGCACAGCAAAACACTTCCTTTGGCATGCCCTTTGCAGCCTCACTCCAAACGGGGCTCTCTGCTTCATCCATCCCCTGACTCCATACTAGCACCAACGGGCTGCTAAAGCGTTTCGCAGAAAACACCAAGGAACCTGTTTCTCAATCCAAGCACAAAGCGTGCGCAGCACGAGTCTTGGCACAGCAAAACACTTCCCTTGGCATGCCCTTTGCAGCCTCACTCCAAATGGGGCTCTCCGCTTCATCCATCCCCTGACTCCCTACTAGCACCAACGGGCTGCTAAAGCGTTTCGCAGAAAACACCAAGGAACCTGTTTCTCACTCCAAGCACAAAGCGTGCGCAGCACGAGTCTTGGCACAGCAAAACACTTCCTTTGGCATGCCCTTTGCAGCCTCACTCCAAACGGGGCTCTCCGCTTCATCCATCCCCTGACTCCATACTAGCACCAACGGGCTGCTAAAGCGTTTCGCAGAAAACACCAAGGAACCTGTTTCTCACTCCAAGCACAAAGCGTGCGCAGCACGAGTCTTGGCACAGCAAAACACTTCCTTTGGCATGCCCTTTGCAGCCTCACTCCAAACGGGGCTCTCCGCTTCATCCATCCCCTGACTCCATACTAGCACCAACGGGCTGCTAAAGCGTTTCGCAGAAAACACCAAGGAACCTGTTTCTCACTCCAACCACAAAGCGTGCGCAGCACGAGTCTTGGCACAGCAAAACACTTCCCTTGGCATGCCCTTTGCAGCCTCACTCCAAACGGGGCTCTCCGCTTCATCCATCCCCTGACTCCATACTAGCACCAACAGGCTGCTAAAGCGTTTCGCAGAAAACACCAAGGAACCTGTTTCTCACTCCAACCACAAAGCGTGCGCAGCACGACTCTTCGCACAGCAGAACACTTCCTTTGGCATGCCCTTTGCAGCCTCACTCCAAACGGGGCTCTCCCGCTTCATCCATCCCCTGACTCCATACTAGCACCAACGGGCTGCTAAAGCGTTTCGCAGAAAACACCAAGGAACCTGTTTCTCACTCCAAGCACAAAGCGTGCGCAGCACGAGTCTTGGCACAGCAAAACACTTCCTTTGGCATGCCCTTTGCAGCCTCACTCCAAACGGGGCTCTCCGCTTCATCCATCCCCTGACTCCATACTAGCACCAACGGGCTGCTAAAGCGTTTCGCAGAAAACACCAAGGAACCTGTTTCTCACTCCAACCACAAAGCGTGCGCAGCACGAGTCTTGGCACAGCAAAACACTTCCTTTGGCATGCCCTTTGCAACCTCGCTCCAAACGGGGCTCTCCGCTTCATCCATCCCCTGACTCCATACTAGCACCAACGGGCTGCTAAAGCGTTTCGCAGAAAACACCAAGGAACCTGTTTCTCACTCCAACCACAAAGCGTGCGCAGCACGAGTCTTGGCACAGCAAAACATTTCCTTTGGCATGCCCTTTGCAGCCTCACTCCAAACGGGGCTCTCCGCTTCATCCATCCCCTGACTCCATACTAGCACCAACGGCCTGCTAAAGCGTTTCGCAGAAAACACCAAGGAACCTGTTTCTCACTCCAACCACAAAGCGTGCGCAGCACGAGTCTTGGCACAGCAAAACACTTCCCTTGGCATGCCCTTTGCAGCCTCACTCCAAACGGGGCTCTCCGCTTCATCCATCCCCTGACTCCATACTAGCACCAACGGGCTGCTAAAGCGTTTCGCAGAAAACACCAAGGAACCTGTTTCTCACTCCAAGCACAAAGCGTGCGCAGCACGAGTCTTGGCACAGCAAAACACTTCCCTTGGCATGCCCTTTGCAGCCTCACTCCAAACGGGGCTCTCCGCTTCATCCATCCCCTGACTCCATACTAGCACCAACGGGCTGCTAAAGCGTTTCGCAGAAAACACCAAGGAACCTGTTTCTCATTCCAACCACAAAGCGTGCGCAGCACGAGTCTTGGCACAGCAAAACACTTCCTTTGGCATGCCCTTTGCAGCCTCACTCCAAACGGGGCTCTCTGCTTCATCCATCCCCTGACTCCATACTAGCACCAACGGGCTGCTAAAGTGTTTCGCAGAAAACACCAAGGAACCTGTTTCTCACTCCAAGCACAAAGCGTGCGCAGCACGAGTCTTGGCACAGCAAAACACTTCCCTTGGCATGCCCTTTGCAGCCTCACTCCAAACGGGGCTCTCCGCTTCATCCATCCCCTGACTCCATACTAGCACCAACGGCCTGCTAAAGCGTTTCGCAGAAAACACCAAGGAACCTGTTTCTCACTCCAACCACAAAGCGTGCGCAGCACGAGTCTTGGCACAGCAGAACACTTCCTTTGGCATGCCCTTTGCAGCCTCACTCCAAACGGGGCTCTCCGCTTTATCCATCCCCTGACTCCATACTAGCACCAACGGGCTGCTAAAGCGTTTCGCAGAAAACACCAAGGAACCTGTTTCTCACTCCAAGCACAAAGCGTGCGCAGCACGAGTCTTGGCACAGCAAAACACTTCCCTTGGCATGCCCTTTGCAGCCTCACTCCAAACGGGGCTCTCCGCTTCATCCATCCCCTGACTCCATACTAGCACCAACGGCCTGCTAAAGCGTTTCGCAGAAAACACCAAGGAACCTGTTTCTCACTCCAAGCACAAAGCGTGCGCAGCACGAGTCTTGGCACAGCAAAACACTTCCCTTGGCATGCCCTTTGCAGCCTCACTCCAAACGAGGCTCTCCGCTTCATCCATCCCCTGACTCCATACTAGCACCAAGGGGCTGCTAAAGCGTTTCGCAGAAAACACCAAGGAACCTGTTTCTCACTCCAACCACAAAGCGTGCGCAGCACGAGTCTTGGCACAGCAAAACACTTCCCTTGGCATGCCCTTTGCAGCCTCACTCCAAACGGGGCTCTCCGCTTCATCCATCCCCTGACTCCATACTAGCACCAACGGCCTGCTAAAGCGTTTCGCAGGAAACACCAAGGAACCTGTTTCTCACTCCAACCACAAAGCGTGCGCAGCACGAGTCTTGGCACAGCAAAACACTTCCTTTGGCATGCCCTTTGCAACCTCACTCCAAACGGGGCTCTCCGCTTCATCCATCCCCTGACTCCATACTAGCACCAACGGGCTGCTAAAGCGTTTCGCAGAAAACACCAAGGAACCTGTTTCTCACTCCAACCACAAAGCGTGCGTAGCACGAGTCTTGGCACAGCAAAACACTTCCCTTGGCATGCCCTTTGCAGCCTCACTCCAAACGAGGCTCTCCGCTTCATCCATCCCCTGACTCCATACTAGCACCAAGGGGCTGCTAAAGCGTTTCACAGAAAACACCAAGGAACCTGTTTCTCACTCCAACCACAAAGCGTGCGCAGCACGAGTCTTGGCACAGCAAAACACTTCCCTTGGCATGCCCTTTGCAGCCTCACTCCAAACGGGGCTCTCCGCTTCATCCATCCCCTGACTCCATACTAGCACCAACGGGCTGCTAAAGCGTTTCGCAGGAAACACCAAGGAACCTGTTTCTCATTCCAAGCACAAAGCGTGCGCAGCACGAGTCTTGGCACAGCAAAACACTTCCTTTGGCATGCCCTTTGCAGCCTCACTCCAAACGGGGCTCTCCGCTTCATCCATCCCCTGACTCCATACTAGCACCAACGGGCTGCTAAAGCGTTTCGCAGAAAACACCAAGGAACCTGTTTCTCATTCCAACCACAAAGCGTGCGCAGCACGAGTCTTGGCACAGCAAAACACTTCCTTTGGCATGCCCTTTGCAGCCTCACTCCAAACGGGGCTCTCCGCTTCATCCATCCCCTGACTCCATACTAGCACCAACGGGCTGCTAAAGCGTTTCGCAGAAAACACCAAGGAACCTGTTTCTCATTCCAACCACAAAGCGTGTGCAGCACGAGTCTTGGCACAGCAAAACACTTCCTTTGGCATGCCCTTTGCAGCCTCACTCCAAACGGGGCTCTCCGCTTCATCCATCCCCTGACTCCATACTAGCACCAACGGGCTGCTAAAGCGTTTCGCAGAAAACACCAAGGAACCTGTTTCTCATTCCAACCACAAAGCGTGCGCAGCACGAGTCTTGGCACAGCAAAACACTTCCTTTGGCATGCCCTTTGCAGCCTCACTCCAAACGGGGCTCTCCGCTTCATCCATCCCCTGACTCCATACTAGCACCAACGGGCTGCTAAAGCGTTTCGCAGAAAACACCAAGGAACCTGTTTCTCATTCCAACCACAAAGCGTGCGCAGCACGAGTCTTGGCCCAGCAAAACACTTCCTTTGGCATGCCCTTTGCAGCCTCACTCCAAACGGGGCTCTCCGCTTCATCCATCCCCTGACTCCATACTAGCACCAACGGGCTGCTAAAGCGTTTCGCAGAAAACACCAAGGAACCTGTTTCTCATTCCAACCACAAAGCGTGCGCAGCACGAGTCTTGGCACAGCAAAACACTTCCTTTGGCATGCTCTTTGCAGCCTCACTCCAAACGGGGCTCTCCGCTTCATCCATCCCCTGACTCCATACTAGCACCAACGGGCTGCTAAAGCGTTTCGCAGAAAACACCAAGGAACCTGTTTCTCACTCCAAGCACAAAGCGTGCGCAGCACGAGTCTTGGCACAGCAAAACACTTCCTTTGGCATGCCCTTTGCAGCCTCACTCCAAACGGGGCTCTCCGCTTCATCCATCCCCTGACTCCATACTAGCACCAAGGGGCTGCTAAAGCGTTTCGCAGAAAACACCAAGGAACCTGTTTCTCACTCCAAGCACAAAGCGTGCGCAGCACGAGTCTTGGCACAGCAAAACACTTCCTTTGGCATGCCCTTTGCAGCCTCACTCCAAACGGGGCTCTCCGCTTCATCCATCCCCTGACTCCATACTAGCACCAACGGGCTGCTAAAGCGTTTCGCAGAAAACACCAAGGAACCTGTTTCTCACTCCAACCACAAAGCGTGCGCAGCACGAGTCTTGGCACAGCAAAACACTTCCTTTGGCATGCCCTTTGCAGCCTCACTCCAAACGGGGCTCTCCGCTTCATCCATCCCCTGACTCCATACTAGCACCAACGGCCTGCTAAAGCGTTTCGCAGAAAACACCAAGGAACCTGTTTCTCACTCCAAGCACAAAGCGTGCGCAGCACGAGTCTTGGCACAGCAAAACACTTCCTTTGGCATGCCCTTTGCAACCTTACTCCAAACGGGGCTCTCCGCTTCATCCATCCCCTGACTCCATACTAGCACCAACGGGCTGCTAAAGCGTTTCGCAGAAAACACCAAGGAACCTGTTTCTCACTCCAACCACAAAGCGTGCGCAGCACGAGTCTTGGCACAGCAAAACACTTCCTTTGGCATGCCCTTTGCAGCCTCACTCCAAACGGGGCTCTCCGCTTCATCCATCCCCTGACTCCATACTAGCACCAACGGCCTGCTAAAGCGTTTCGCAGAAAACACCAAGGAACCTGTTTCTCACTCCAACCACAAAGCGTGCGCAGCACGAGTCTTGGCACAGCAAAACACTTCCTTTGGCATGCCCTTTGCAGCCTCACTCCAAACGGGGCTCTCCGCTTCATCCATCCCCTGACTCCATACTAGCACCAACGGGCTGCTAAAGCGTTTCGCAGAAAACACCAAGGAACCTGTTTCTCACTCCAACCACAAAGCGTGCGCAGCACGAGTCTTGGCACAGCAAAACACTTCCCTTGGCATGCCCTTTGCAGCCTCACTCCAAACGAGGCTCTCCGCTTCATCCATCCCCTGACTCCATACTAGCACCAAGGGGCTGCTAAAGCGTTTCACAGAAAACACCAAGGAACCTGTTTCTCACTCCAACCACAAAGCGTGCGCAGCACGAGTCTTGGCACAGCAAAACACTTCCCTTGGCATGCCCTTTGCAGCCTCACTCCAAACGGGGCTCTCCGCTTCATCCATCCCCTGACTCCATACTAGCACCAACGGGCTGCTAAAGCGTTTCGCAGGAAACACCAAGGAACCTGTTTCTCATTCCAACCACAAAGCGTGCGCAGCACGAGTCTTGGCACAGCAAAACACTTCCTTTGGCATGCCCTTTGCAGCCTCACTCCAAACGGGGCTCTCCGCTTCATCCATCCCCTGACTCCATACTAGCACCAACGGGCTGCTAAAGCGTTTCGCAGAAAACACCAAGGAACCTGTTTCTCACTCCAACCACAAAGCGTGCGCAGCACGAGTCTTGGCACAGCAAAACACTTCCCTTGGCATGCCCTTTGCAGCCTCACTCCAAACGAGGCTCTCCGCTTCATCCATCCCCTGACTCCATACTAGCACCAAGGGGCTGCTAAAGCGTTTCGCAGAAAACACCAAGGAACCTGTTTCTCACTCCAACCACAAAGCGTGCGCAGCACGAGTCTTGGCACAGCAAAACACTTCCCTTGGCATGCCCTTTGCAGCCTCACTCCAAACGGGGCTCTCCGCTTCATCCATCCCCTGACTCCATACTAGCACCAACGGGCTGCTAAAGCGTTTCGCAGGAAACACCAAGGAACCTGTTTCTCATTCCAAGCACAAAGCGTGCGCAGCACGAGTCTTGGCACAGCAAAACACTTCCTTTGGCATGCCCTTTGCAGCCTCACTCCAAACGGGGCTCTCCGCTTCATCCATCCCCTGACTCCATACTAGCACCAACGGGCTGCTAAAGCGTTTCACAGAAAACACCAAGGAACCTGTTTCTCACTCCAACCACAAAGCGTGCGCAGCACGAGTCTTGGCACAGCAAAACACTTCCTTTGGCATGCCCTTTGCAGCCTCACTCCAAACGGGGCTCTCCGCTTCATCCATCCCCTGACTCCATACTAGCACCAACGGCCTGCTAAAGCGTTTCGCAGAAAACACCAAGGAACCTGTTTCTCACTCCAAGCACAAAGGGTGCGCAGCACGAGTCTTGGCACAGCAAAACACTTCCTTTGGCATGCCCTTTGCAGCCTCACTCCAAATGGGGCTCTCCGCTTCATCCATCCCCTGACTCCATACTAGCACCAACGGCCTGCTAAAGCGTTTCGCAGAAAACACCAAGGAACCTGTTTCTCATTCCAACCACAAAGCGTGTGCAGCACGAGTCTTGGCACAGCAAAACACTTCCTTTGGCATGCCCTTTGCAGCCTCACTCCAAACGGGGCTCTCCGCTTCATCCATCCCCTGACTCCATACTAGCACCAACGGGCTGCTAAAGCGTTTCGCAGAAAACACCAAGGAACCTGTTTCTCATTCCAACCACAAAGCGTGCGCAGCACGAGTCTTGGCACAGCAAAACACTTCCTTTGGCATGCCCTTTGCAGCCTCACTCCAAACGGGGCTCTCCGCTTCATCCATCCCCTGACTCCATACTAGCACCAACGGGCTGCTAAAGCGTTTCGCAGAAAACACCAAGGAACCTGTTTCTCATTCCAACCACAAAGCGTGCGCAGCACGAGTCTTGGCACAGCAAAACACTTCCTTTGGCATGCCCTTTGCAGCCTCACTCCAAACGGGGCTCTCCGCTTCATCCATCCCCTGACTCCATACTAGCACCAACGGGCTGCTAAAGCGTTTCGCAGAAAACACCAAGGAACCTGTTTCTCACTCCAAGCACAAAGCGTGCGCAGCACGAGTCTTGGCACAGCAAAACACTTCCCTTGGCATGCCCTTTGCAGCCTCACTCCAAACGAGGCTCTCCGCTTCATCCATCCCCTGACTCCATACTAGCACCAAGGGGCTGCTAAAGCGTTTCGCAGAAAACACCAAGGAACCTGTTTCTCACTCCAACCACAAAGCGTGCGCAGCACGAGTCTTGGCACAGCAAAACACTTCCCTTGGCATGCCCTTTGCAGCCTCACTCCAAACGGGGCTCTCCGCTTCATCCATCCCCTGACTCCATACTAGCACCAACGGCCTGCTAAAGCGTTTCGCAGGAAACACCAAGGAACCTGTTTCTCATTCCAACCACAAAGCGTGCGCAGCACGAGTCTTGGCACAGCAAAACACTTCCTTTGGCATGCCCTTTGCAGCCTCACTCCAAACGGGGCTCTCCGCTTCATCCATCCCCTGACTCCATACTAGCACCAACGGGCTGCTAAAGCGTTTCGCAGAAAACACCAAGGAACCTGTTTCTCATTCCAACCACAAAGCGTGCGCAGCACGAGTCTTGGCACAGCAAAACACTTCCTTTGGCATGCCCTTTGCAGCCTCACTCCAAACGGGGCTCTCCGCTTCATCCATCCCCTGACTCCATACTAGCACCAACGGGCTGCCAAAGCGTTTCGCAGAAAACACCAAGGAACCTGTTTCTCATTCCAACCACAAAGCGTGCGCAGCACGAGTCTTGGCACAGCAAAACACTTCCTTTGGCATGCTCTTTGCAGCCTCACTCCAAATGGGGCTCTCCGCTTCATCCATCCCCTGACTCCATACTAGCACCAACGGGCTGCTAAAGCGTTTCGCAGAAAACACCAAGGAACCTGTTTCTCACTCCAAGCACAAAGCGTGCGCAGCACGAGTCTTGGCACAGCAAAACACTTCCTTTGGCATGCCCTTTGCAGCCTCACTCCAAACGGGGCTCTCCGCTTCATCCATCCCCTGACTCCATACTAGCACCAACGGGCTGCTAAAGCGTTTCGCAGAAAACACCAAGGAACCTGTTTCTCACTCCAAGCACAAAGCGTGCGCAGCACGAGTCTTGGCACAGCAAAACACTTCCTTTGGCATGCCCTTTGCAACCTCACTCCAAACGGGGCTCTCCGCTTCATCCATCCCCTGACTCCATACTAGCACCAACGGGCTGCTAAAGCGTTTCGCAGAAAACACCAAGGAACCTGTTTCTCACTCCAACCACAAAGCGTGCGCAGCACGAGTCTTGGCACAGCAAAACACTTCCTTTGGCATGCCCTTTGCAGCCTCACTCCAAACGGGGCTCTCCGCTTCATCCATCCCCTGACTCCATACTAGCACCAACGGCCTGCTAAAGCGTTTCGCAGAAAACACCAAGGAACCTGTTTCTCACTCCAAGCACAAAGCGTGCGCAGCACGAGTCTTGGCACAGCAAAACACTTCCTTTGGCATGCCCTTTGCAACCTCACTCCAAACGGGGCTCTCCGCTTCATCCATCCCCTGACTCCATACTAGCACCAACGGGCTGCTAAAGCGTTTCGCAGAAAACACCAAGGAACCTGTTTCTCACTCCAAGCACAAAGCGTGCGCAGCACGAGTCTTGGCACAGCAAAACACTTCCTTTGGCATGCCCTTTGCAGCCTCACTCCAAACGGGGCTCTCCGCTTCATCCATCCCCTGACTCCATACTAGCACCAACGGCCTGCTAAAGCGTTTCGCAGAAAACACCAAGGAACCTGTTTCTCACTCCAACCACAAAGCGTGCGCAGCACGAGTCTTGGCACAGCAAAACACTTCCTTTGGCATGCCCTTTGCAGCCTCACTCCAAACGGGGCTCTCCGCTTCATCCATCCCCTGACTCCATACTAGCACCAACGGGCTGCTAAAGCGTTTCGCAGAAAACACCAAGGAACCTGTTTCTCATTCCAACCACAAAGCGTGTGCAGCACGAGTCTTGGCACAGCAAAACACTTCCTTTGGCATGCCCTTTGCAGCCTCACTCCAAACGGGGCTCTCCGCTTCATCCATCCCCTGACTCCATACTAGCACCAACGGGCTGCTAAAGCGTTTCGCAGAAAACACCAAGGAACCTGTTTCTCATTCCAACCACAAAGCGTGCGCAGCACGAGTCTTGGCACAGCAAAACACTTCCTTTGGCATGCCCTTTGCAGCCTCACTCCAAACGGGGCTCTCCGCTTCATCCATCCCCTGACTCCATACTAGCACCAACGGGCTGCTAAAGCGTTTCGCAGAAAACACCAAGGAACCTGTTTCTCATTCCAACCACAAAGCGTGCGCAGCACGACTCTTGGCACAGCAAAACACTTCCTTTGGCATGCCCTTTGCAGCCTCACTCCAAACGGGGCTCTCCGCTTCATCCATCCCCTGACTCCATACTAGCACCAACGGGCTGCTAAAGCGTTTCGCAGAAAACACCAAGGAACCTGTTTCTCACTCCAAGCACAAAGCGTGCGCAGCACGAGTCTTGGCACAGCAAAACACTTCCTTTGGCATGCCCTTTGCAACCTCACTCCAAACGGGGCTCTCCGCTTCATCCATCCCCTGACTCCATACTAGCACCAACGGCCTGCTAAAGCGTTTCGCAGAAAACACCAAGGAACCTGTTTCTCACTCCAACCACAAAGCGTGCGCAGCACAAGTCTTGGCACAGCAAAACACTTCCTTTGGCATGCCCTTTGCAGCCTCACTCCAAACGGGGCTCTCCGCTTCATCCATCCCCTGACTCCATACTAGCACCAACGGCCTGCTAAAGCGTTTCGCAGGAAACACCAAGGAACCTGTTTCTCACTCCAACCACAAAGCGTGCGCAGCACGAGTCTTGGCACAGCAAAACACTTCCTTTGGCATGCCCTTTGCAGCCTCACTCCAAACGGGGCTCTCCGCTTCATCCATCCCCTGACTCCATACTAGCACCAACGGGCTGCTAAAGCGTTTCGCAGAAAACACCAAGGAACCTGTTTCTCACTCCAAGCACAAAGCGTGCGCAGCACGAGTCTTGGCACAGCAGAACACTTCCTTTGGCATGCCCTTTGCAGCCTCACTCCAAACGGGGCTCTCCGCTTCATCCATCCCCTGACTCCATACTAGCACCAACGGGCTGCTAAAGCGTTTCGCAGAAAACACCAAGGAACCTGTTTCTCACTCCAACCACAAAGTGCGCGCAGCACGAGTCTTGGCACAGCAGAACACTTCCTTTGGCATGCCCTTTGCAGCCTCACTCCAAACGGGGCTCTCCGCTTCATCCATCCCCTGACTCCATACTAGCACCAACGGCCTGCTAAAGCGTTTCGCAGAAAACACCAAGGAACCTGTTTCTCACTCCATGCACAAAGCGTGCGCAGCACGAGTCTTGGCACAGCAAAACACTTCCCTTGGCATGCCCTTTGCAGCCTCACTCCAAACGGGGCTCTCTGCTTCATCCATCCCCTGACTCCATACTAGCACCAACGGGCTGCTAAAGCGTTTCGCAGAAAACACCAAGGAACCTGTTTCTCAATCCAAGCACAAAGCGTGCGCAGCACGAGTCTTGGCACAGCAAAACACTTCCCTTGGCATGCCCTTTGCAGCCTCACTCCAAATGGGGCTCTCCGCTTCATCCATCCCCTGACTCCATACTAGCACCAACGGGCTGCTAAAGCGTTTCGCAGAAAACACCAAGGAACCTGTTTCTCATTCCAACCACAAAGCGTGCGCAGCACGAGTCTTGGCACAGCAAAACACTTCCTTTGGCATGCCCTTTGCAGCCTCACTCCAAACGGGGCTCTCCACTTCATCCATCCCCTGACTCCATACTAGCACCAACGGGCTGCTAAAGCGTTTCGCAGAAAACACCAAGGAACCTGTTTCTCACTCGAAGCACAAAGCGTGCGCAGCACGAGTCTTGGCACAGCAAAACACTTCCTTTGGCATGCCCTTTGCAGCCTCACTCCAAACGGGGCTCTCCGCTTCATCCATCCCCTGACTCCATACTAGCACCAACGGCCTGCTAAAGCGTTTCGCAGGAAACACCAAGGAACCTGTTTCTCACTCCAACCACAAAGCGTGCGCAGCACGAGTCTTGGCACAGCAAAACACTTCCTTTGGCATGCCCTTTGCAGCCTCACTCCAAACGGGGCTCTCCGCTTCATCCATCCCCTGACTCCATACTAGCACCAACGGCCTGCTAAAGCGTTTCGCAGAAAACACCAAGGAACCTGTTTCTCATTCCAACCACAAAGCGTGCGCAGCACGAGTCTTGGCACAGCAAAACACTTCCTTTGGCATGCCCTTTGCAGCCTCACTCCAAACGGGGCTCTCCGCTTCATCCATCCCCTGACTCCATACTAGCACCAACGGGCTGCTAAAGTGTTTCGCAGAAAACACCAAGGAACCTGTTTCTCATTCCAACCACAAAGAGTGCGCAGCACGAGTCTTGGCACAGCAAAACACTTCCTTTGGCATGCCCTTTGCAGCCTCACTCCAAGCGGGGCTCTCCGCTTCATCCATCCCCTGACTCCATACTAGCACCAACGGGCTGCTAAAGCGTTTCGCAGAAAACACCAAGGAACCTGTTTCTCATTCCAACCACAAAGCGTGCGCAGCACGAGTCTTGGCACAGCAAAACACTTCCTTTGGCATGCCCTTTGCAGCCTCACTCCAAACGGGGCTCTCCGCTTCATCCATCCCCTGACTCCATACTAGCACCAACGGGCTGCTAAAGCGTTTCGCAGAAAACACCAAGGAACCTGTTTCTCATTCCAACCACAAAGCGTGCGCAGCACGAGTCTTGGCACAGCAAAACACTTCCTTTGGCATGCCCTTTGCAGCCTCACTCCAAACGGGGCTCTCCGCTTCATCCATCCCCTGACTCCATACTAGCACCAACGGGCTGCTAAAGCGTTTCGCAGAAAACACCAAGGAACCTGTTTCTCATTCCAACCACAAAGCATGCGCAGCACGAGTCTTGGCACAGCAAAACACTTCCTTTGGCATGCCCTTTGCAGCCTCACTCCAAACGGGGCTCTCCGCTTCATCCATCCCCTGACTCCATACTAGCACCAACGGCCTGCTAAAGCGTTTCGCAGAAAACACCAAGGAACCTGTTTCTCACTCCAAGCACAAAGCGTGCGCAGCACGAGTCTTGGCACAGCAAAACACTTCCCTTGGCATGCCCTTTGCAGCCTCACTCCAAACGGGGCTCTCTGCTTCATCCATCCCCTGACTCCATACTAGCACCAACGGGCTGCTAAAGCGTTTCGCAGAAAACACCAAGGAACCTGTTTCTCAATCCAAGCACAAAGCGTGCGCAGCACGAGTCTTGGCACAGCAAAACACTTCCCTTGGCATGCCCTTTGCAGCCTCACTCCAAATGGGGCTCTCCGCTTCATCCATCCCCTGACTCCATACTAGCACCAACGGGCTGCTAAAGCGTTTCGCAGAAAACACCAAGGAACCTGTTTCTCATTCCAACCACAAAGCGTGCGCAGCACGAGTCTTGGCACAGCAAAACACTTCCTTTGGCATGCCCTTTGCAGCCTCACTCCAAACGGGGCTCTCCACTTCATCCATCCCCTGACTCCATACTAGCACCAACGGGCTGCTAAAGCGTTTCGCAGAAAACACCAAGGAACCTGTTTCTCACTCGAAGCACAAAGCGTGCGCAGCACGAGTCTTGGCACAGCAAAACACTTCCTTTGGCATGCCCTTTGCAGCCTCACTCCAAACGGGGCTCTCCGCTTCATCCATCCCCTGACTCCATACTAGCACCAACGGCCTGCTAAAGCGTTTCGCAGGAAACACCAAGGAACCTGTTTCTCACTCCAACCACAAAGCGTGCGCAGCATGAGTCTTGGCACAGCAAAACACTTCCTTTGGCATGCCCTTTGCAGCCTCACTCCAAACGGGGCTCTCCGCTTCATCCATCCCCTGACTCCATACTAGCACCAACGGGCTGCTAAAGCGTTTCGCAGAAAACACCAAGGAACCTGTTTCTCATTCCAACCACAAAGCGTGCGCAGCACGAGTCTTGGCACAGCAAAACACTTCCTTTGGCATGCCCTTTGCAGCCTCACTCCAAACGGGGCTCTCCGCTTCATCCATCCCCTGACTCCATACTAGCACCAACGGGCTGCTAAAGTGTTTCGCAGAAAACACCAAGGAACCTGTTTCTCATTCCAACCACAAAGCGTGCGCAGCACGAGTCTTGGCACAGCAAAACACTTCCTTTGGCATGCCCTTTGCAGCCTCACTCCAAGCGGGGCTCTCCGCTTCATCCATCCCCTGACTCCATACTAGCACCAACGGGCTGCTAAAGCGTTTCGCAGAAAACACCAAGGAACCTGTTTCTCATTCCAACCACAAAGCGTGCGCAGCACGAGTCTTGGCACAGCAAAACACTTCCTTTGGCATGCCCTTTGCAGCCTCACTCCAAACGGGGCTCTCCGCTTCATCCGTCCCCTGACTCCATACTAGCACCAACGGGCTGCTAAAGCGTTTCGCAGAAAACACCAAGGAACCTGGTTCTCACTCCAACCACAAAGCGTGCGCAGCACGAGTCTTGGCACAGCAAAACACTTCCTTTGGCATGCCCCTTACAGCCTCACTCCAAACGGGGCTCTCCGCTTCATCCATCCCCTGACTCCATACCAGCACCAACGGCCTGCTAAAGCGTTTCGCAGAAAACACCAAGGAACCTGTTTCTCACTCCAACCACAAAGCGTGCGCAGCACGAGTCTTGGCACAGCAAAACACTTCCTTTGGCATGCCCTTTGCAGCCTCACTCCAAACGGGGCTCTCCGCTTCATCCATCCCCTGACTCCATACTAGCACCAACGGCCTGCTAAAGCGTTTCGCAGAAAACACCAAGGAACCTGTTTCTCACTCCAACCACAAAGCATGCGCAGCACGAGTCTTGGCACAGCAAAACACTTCTCTTGGCATGCCCTTTGCAGCCTCACTCCAAACGGGGCTCTCCGCTTCATCCATCCCCTGACTCCATATCAGCACCAACGGCCTGCTAAAGCGTTTCACAGAAAACACCAAGGAACCTGTTTCTCACTCCAACCACAAAGCGTGCGCAGCACGAGTCTTGGCACAGCAAAACACTTCCTTTGGCATGCCCTTTGCAGCCTCACTCCAAACGGGGCTCTCCGCTTCATCCATCCCCTGACTCCATACTAGCACCAACGGGCTGCTAAAGCGTTTCGCAGAAAACACCAAGGAACCTGTTTCTCACTCCAACCACAAAGCGTGCGCAGCACGAGTCTTGGCACAGCAAAACACTTCTCTTGGCATGCCCTTTGCAGCCTCACTCCAAACGGGGCTCTCCGCTTCATCCGTCCCCTGACTCCATACTAGCACCAACGGGCTGCTAAAGCGTTTCGCAGAAAACACCAAGGAACCTGTTTCTCACTCCAACCACAAAGCGTGCGCAGCACGAGTCTTGGCACAGCAAAACACTTCCTTTGGCATGCCCTTTGCAGCCTCACTCCAAACGGGGCTCTCTGCTTCATCCGTCCCCTGACTCCATACTAGCACCAACGGGCTGCTAAAGCGTTTCACAGAAAACACCAAGGAACCTGTTTCTCACTCCAACCACAAAGCGTGCGCAGCACGAGTCTTGGCACAGCAAAACACTTCCTTTGGCATGCCCTTTGCAGCCTCACTCCAAACGGGGCTCTCCGCTTCATCCATCACCTGACTCCATACTAGCACCAACGGCCTGCTAAAGCGTTTCGCAGAAAACACCAAGGAACCTGTTTCTCACTCCAACCACAAAGCATGCGCAGCACGAGTCTTGGCACAGCAAAACACTTCCTTTGGCATGCCCTTTGCAGCCTCACTCCAAACGGGGCTCTCCGCTTCATCCATCCCCTGACTCCATACTAGCACCAACGGCCTGCTAAAGCGTTTCGCAGAAAACACCAAGGAACCTGTTTCTCACTCCAACCACAAAGCATGCGCAGCACGAGTCTTGGCACAGCAAAACACTTCCTTTGGCATGCCCTTTGCAGCCTCACTCCAAACGGGGCTCTCCGCTTCATCCATCACCTGACTCCATACTAGCACCAACGGCCTGCTAAAGCGTTTCGCAGAAAACACCAAGGAACCTGTTTCTCACTCCAACCACAAAGCATGCGCAGCACGAGTCTTGGCACAGCAAAACACTTCTCTTGGCATGCCCTTTGCAGCCTCACTCCAAACGGGGCTCTCCGCTTCATCCATCCCCTGACTCCATACTAGCACCAACGGCCTGCTAAAGCGTTTCGCAGAAAACACCAAGGAACCTGTTTCTCAATCCAACCACAAAGCATGCGCAGCACGAGTCTTGGCACAGCAAAACACTTCTCTTGGCATGCCCTTTGCAGCCTCACTCCAAACGGGGCTCTCCGCTTCATCCGTCCCCTGACTCCATACTAGCACCAACGGGCTGCTAAAGCGTTTCGCAGAAAACACCAAGGAACCTGGTTCTCACTCCAAGCACAAAGCGTGCGCAGCACGAGTCTTGGCACAGCAAAACACTTCCTTTGGCATGCCCCTTACAGCCTCACTCCAAACGGGGCTCTCCGCTTCATCCATCCCCTGACTCCATACCAGCACCAACGGCCTGCTAAAGCGTTTCGCAGAAAACACCAAGGAACCTGTTTCTCACTCCAACCACAAAGCGTGCGCAGCACGAGTCTTGGCACAGCAAAACACTTCCTTTGGCATGCCCTTTGCAGCCTCACTCCAAACGGGGCTCTCCGCTTCATCCATCCCCTGACTCCATACTAGCACCAACGGCCTGCTAAAGCGTTTCGCAGAAAACACCAAGGAACCTGTTTCTCACTCCAACCACAAAGCATGCGCAGCACGAGTCTTGGCACAGCAAAACACTTCTCTTGGCATGCCCTTTGCAGCCTCACTCCAAACGGGGCTCTCCGCTTCATCCATCCCCTGACTCCATATCAGCACCAACGGCCTGCTAAAGCGTTTCACAGAAAACACCAAGGAACCTGTTTCTCACTCCAACCACAAAGCGTGCGCAGCACGAGTCTTGGCACAGCAAAACACTTCCTTTGGCATGCCCTTTGCAGCCTCACTCCAAACGGGGCTCTCCGCTTCATCCATCCCCTGACTCCATACTAGCACCAACGGGCTGCTAAAGCGTTTCGCAGAAAACACCAAGGAACCTGTTTCTCACTCCAACCACAAAGCGTGCGCAGCACGAGTCTTGGCACAGCAAAACACTTCTCTTGGCATGCCCTTTGCAGCCTCACTCCAAACGGGGCTCTCCGCTTCATCCGTCCCCTGACTCCATACTAGCACCAACGGGCTGCTAAAGCGTTTCGCAGAAAACACCAAGGAACCTGTTTCTCACTCCAACCACAAAGCGTGCGCAGCACGAGTCTTGGCACAGCAAAACACTTCCTTTGGCATGCCCTTTGCAGCCTCACTCCAAACGGGGCTCTCTGCTTCATCCGTCCCCTGACTCCATACTAGCACCAACGGGCTGCTAAAGCGTTTCGCAGAAAACACCAAGGAACCTGTTTCTCACTCCAACCACAAAGCGTGCGCAGCACGAGTCTTGGCACAGCAAAACACTTCCTTTGGCATGCCCTTTGCAGCCTCACTCCAAACGGGGCTCTCCGCTTCATCCGTCACCTGACTCCATACTAGCACCAACGGGCTGCTAAAGCGTTTGGCAGAAAACACCAAGGAACCTGTTTCTCACTCCAACCACAAAGCGTGCGCAGCACGAGTCTTGGCACAGCAAAACACTTCCTTTGGCATGCCCTTTGCAGCCTCACTCCAAACGGGGCTCTCCGCTTCATCCATCCCCTGACTCCATACTAGCACCAACGGCTTGCTAAAGCGTTTCGCAGAAAACACCAAGGAACCTGTTTCTCACTCCAAGCACAAAGCGTGCGCAGCACGAGTCTTGGCACAGCAAAACACTTCCTTTGGCATGCCCTTTGCAGCCTCACTCCAAACGGGGCTCTCCGCTTCATCCATCCCCTGACTCCGTATCAGCACCAACGGCCTGCAAAAGCGTTTCGCAGAAAACACCAAGGAACCTGTTTCTCACTCCAACCACAAAGCGTGCGCAGCACGAGTCTTGGCACAGCAAAACACTTCTCTTGGCATGCCCTTTGCAGCCTCACTCCAAACGGGGCTCTCCGCTTCATCCATCCCCTGACTCCATACTAGCACCAACGGGCTGCTAAAGCGTTTCGCAGAAAACACCAAGGAACCTGTTTCTCACTCCAACCACAAAGCGTGCGCAGCACGAGTCTTGGCACAGCAAAACACTTCCTTTGGCATGCCCTTTGCAGCCTCACTCCAAACGGGGCTCTCCGCTTCATCCATCCCCTGACTCCATATCAGCACCAACGGCCTGCTAAAGCGTTTCGCAGAAAACACCAAGGAACCTGTTTCTCACTCCAAGCACAAAGCGTGCGCAGCACGAGTCTTGGCACAGCAAAACACTTCCTTTGGCATGCCCTTTGCAGCCTCACTCCAAACGGGGCTCTCCGCTTCATCCCTCCCCTGACTCCATACTAGCACCAACGGGCTGCTAAAGCGTTTCGCAGAAAACACCAAGGAACCTGTTTCTCACTCCAACCACAAAGCATGCGCAACAAGAGTCTTGGCACAGCAAAACACTTCTCTTGGCATGCCCTTTGCAGCCTCACTCCAAACGGGGCTCTCCGCTTCATCCATCCCCTGACTCCATACTAGCACCAACGGCCTGCTAAAGCGTTTCGCAGAAAACACCAAGGAACCTGTTTCTCACTCCAACCACAAAGCGTGCGCAGCACGAGTCTTGGCACAGCAAAACACTTCTCTTGGCATGCCCTTTGCAGCCTCACTCCAAACGGGGCTCTCCGCTTCATCCATCCCCTGACTCCATACTAGCACCAACGGGCTGCTAAAGCGTTTCGCAGAAAACACCAAGGAACCTGTTTCTCACTCCAACCACAAAGCGTGCGCAGCACGAGTCTTGGCACAGCAAAACACTTCCTTTGGCATGCCCTTTGCAGCCTCACTCCAAACGGGGCTCTCCGCTTCATCCATCCCCTGACTCCATACTAGCACCAACGGGCTGCTAAAGCGTTTCGCAGAAAACACCAACACACCTGTTTCTCACTCCAACCACAAAGCGTGCGCAGCACGAGTCTTGGCACAGCAAAACACTTCCTTTGGCATGCCCTTTGCAGCCTCACTCCAAACGGGGCTCTCCGCTTCATCCGTCCCCTGACTCCATACTAGCACCAACGGGCTGCTAAAGCGTTTCGCAGAAAACACCAAGGAACCTGTTTCTCACTCCAAGCACAAAGCGTGCGCAGCACGAGTCTTGGCACAGCAAAACACTTCCTTTGGCATGCCCTTTGCAGCCTCACTCCAAACGGGGCTCTCTGCTTCATCCGTCCCCTGACTCCATACTAGCACCAACGGGCTGCTAAAGCGTTTCGCAGAAAACACCAAGGAACCTGTTTCTCACTCCAACCACAAAGCGTGCGCAGCACGAGTCTTGGCACAGCAAAACACTTCCTTTGCCATGCCCTTTGCAGCCTCACTCCAAACGGGGCTCTCCGCTTCATCCATCCCCTGACTCCATACTAGCACCAACGGGCTGCTAAAGCGTTTGGCAGAAAACACCAAGGAACCTGTTTCTCACTCCAACCACAAAGCGTGCGCAGCACGAGTCTTGGCACAGCAAAACACTTCCTTTGGCATGCCCTTTGCAGCCTCACTCCAAACGGGGCTCTCCGCTTCATCCATCCCCTGACTCCATACTAGCACCAACGGGCTGCTAAAGCGTTTCGCAGAAAACACCAAGGAACCTGTTTCTCACTCCAACCACAAAGCGTGCGCAGCACGAGTCTTGGCACAGCAAAACACTTCCTTTGGCATGCCCTTTGCAGCCTCACTCCAAACGGGGCTCTCCGCTTCATCCATCCCCTGACTCCATATCAGCACCAACGGCCTGCTAAAGCGTTTCGCAGAAAACACCAAGGAACCTCTTTCTCACTCCAACCACAAAGCGTGCGCAGCACGAGTCTTGGCACAGCAAAACACTTCCTTTGGCATGCCCTTTGCAGCCTCACTCCAAACGGGGCTCTCCGCTTCATCCCTCCCCTGACTCCATACTAGCACCAACGGGCTGCTAAAGCGTTTCGCAGAAAACACCAAGGAACCTGTTTCTCACTCCAACCACAAAGCATGCGCAACAAGAGTCTTGGCACAGCAAAACACTTCTCTTGGCATGCCCTTTGCAGCCTCACTCCAAACGGGGCTCTCCGCTTCATCCATCCCCTGACTCCATACTAGCACCAACGGCCTGCTAAAGCGTTTCGCAGAAAACACCAAGGAACCTGTTTCTCACTCCAACCACAAAGCGTGCGCAGCACGAGTCTTGGCACAGCAAAACACTTCCTTTGCCATGCCCTTTGCAGCCTCACTCCAAACGGGGCTCTCCGCTTCATCCATCACCTGACTCCATACTAGCACCAACGGGCTGCTAAAGCGTTTGGCAGAAAACACCAAGGAACCTGTTTCTCACTCCAAGCACAAAGCGTGCGCAGCACGAGTCTTGGCACAGCAAAACACTTCCTTTGGCATGCCCTTTGCAGCCTCACTCCAAACGGGGCTCTCCGCTTCATCCATCCCCTGACTCCATATCAGCACCAACGGCCTGCTAAAGCGTTTCGCAGAAAACACCAAGGAACCTGTTTCTCACTCCAACCACAAAGCGTGCGCAGCACGAGTCTTGGCACAGCAAAACACTTCTCTTGGCATGCCCTTTGCAGCCTCACTCCAAACGGGGCTCTCCGCTTCATCCATCCCCTGACTCCATACTAGCACCAACGGGCTGCTAAAGCGTTTCGCAGAAAACACCAAGGAACCTGTTTCTCACTCCAACCACAAAGCGTGCGCAGCACGAGTCTTGGCACAGCAAAACACTTCCTTTGGCATGCCCTTTGCAGCCTCACTCCAAACGGGGCTCTCCGCTTCATCCATCCCCTGACTCCATATAAGCACCAACGGCCTGCTAAAGCGTTTCGCAGAAAACACCAAGGAACCTGTTTCTCACTCCAACCACAAAGCGTGCGCAGCACGAGTCTTGGCACAGCAAAACACTTCCTTTGGCATGCCCTTTGCAGCCTCACTCCAAACGGGGCTCTCCGCTTCATCCCTCCCCTGACTCCATACTAGCACCAACGGGCTGCTAAAGCGTTTCGCAGAAAACACCAAGGAACCTGTTTCTCACTCCAACCACAAAGCGTGCGCAACAAGAGTCTTGGCACAGCAAAACACTTCTCTTGGCATGCCCTTTGCAGCCTCACTCCAAACGGGGCTCTCCGCTTCATCCATCCCCTGACTCCATACTAGCACCAACGGCCTGCTAAAGCGTTTCGCAGAAAACACCAAGGAACCTGTTTCTCACTCCAACCACAAAGCGTGCGCAGCACGAGTCTTGGCACAGCAAAACACTTCTCTTGGCATGCCCTTTGCAGCCTCACTCCAAACGGGGCTCTCCGCTTCATCCATCCCCTGACTCCATACTAGCACCAACGGGCTGCTAAAGCGTTTCGCAGAAAACACCAAGGAACCTGTTTCTCACTCCAACCACAAAGCGTGCGCAGCACGAGTCTTGGCACAGCAAAACACTTCCTTTGGCATGCCCTTTGCAGCCTCACTCCAAACGGGGCTCTCCGCTTCATCCATCCCCTGACTCCATACTAGCACCAACGGGCTGCTAAAGCGTTTCGCAGAAAACACCAAGGAACCTGTTTCTCACTCCAACCACAAAGCATGCGCAGCATGAGTCTTGGCACAGCAAAACACTTCCTTTGGCATGCCCTTTGCAGCCTCACTCCAAACGGGGCTCTCCGCTTCATCCATCCCCTGACTCCATACCAGCAACAACGGGCTGCTAACGCGTTTCACAGAAAACACCAAGGAACCTGTTTCTCACTCCAACCACAAAGCGTGCGCAGCACGAGTCTTGGCACAGCAAAACACTTCCTTTGGCATGCCCTTTGCAGCCTCACTCCAAACGGGGCTCTCCGCTTCATCCGTCCCCTGACTCCATACTAGCACCAACGGGCTGCTAAAGCGTTTCGCAGAAAACACCAAGGAACCTGTTTCTCACTCCAAGCACAAAGCGTGCGCAGCACGAGTCTTGGCACAGCAAAACACTTCCTTTGGCATGCCCTTTGCAGCCTCACTCCAAACGGGGCTCTCTGCTTCATCCGTCCCCTGACTCCATACTAGCACCAACGGGCTGCTAAAGCGTTTCGCAGAAAACACCAACACACCTGTTTCTCACTCCAACCACAAAGCGTGCGCAGCACGAGTCTTGGCACAGCAAAACACTTCCTTTGGCATGCCCTTTGCAGCCTCACTCCAAACGGGGCTCTCCGCTTCATCCGTCCCCTGACTCCATACTAGCACCAACGGGCTGCTAAAGCGTTTCGCAGAAAACACCAAGGAACCTGTTTCTCACTCCAACCACAAAGCGTGCGCAGCACGAGTCTTGGCACAGCAAAACACTTCCTTTGCCATGCCCTTTGCAGCCTCACTCCAAACGGGGCTCTCCGCTTCATCCATCACCTGACTCCATACTAGCACCAACGGGCTGCTAAAGCGTTTGGCAGAAAACACCAAGGAACCTGTTTCTCACTCCAACCACAAAGCGTGCGCAGCACGAGTCTTGGCACAGCAAAACACTTCCTTTGGCATGCCCTTTGCAGCCTCACTCCAAACGGGGCTCTCCGCTTCATCCATCCCCTGACTCCATATCAGCACCAACGGCCTGCTAAAGCGTTTCGCAGAAAACACCAAGGAACCTGTTTCTCACTCCAACCACAAAGCGTGCGCAGCACGAGTCTTGGCACAGCAAAACACTTCTCTTGGCATGCCCTTTGCAGCCTCACTCCAAACGGGGCTCTCCGCTTCATCCATCCCCTGACTCCATACTAGCACCAACGGGCTGCTAAAGCGTTTCGCAGAAAACACCAAGGAACCTGTTTCTCACTCCAACCACAAAGCGTGCGCAGCACGAGTCTTGGCACAGCAAAACACTTCCTTTGGCATGCCCTTTGCAGCCTCACTCCAAACGGGGCTCTCCGCTTCATCCATCCCCTGACTCCATATAAGCACCAACGGCCTGCTAAAGCGTTTCGCAGAAAACACCAAGGAACCTGTTTCTCACTCCAACCACAAAGCGTGCGCAGCACGAGTCTTGGCACAGCAAAACACTTCCTTTGGCATGCCCTTTGCAGCCTCACTCCAAACGGGGCTCTCCGCTTCATCCCTCCCCTGACTCCATACTAGCACCAACGGGCTGCTAAAGCGTTTCGCAGAAAACACCAAGGAACCTGTTTCTCACTCCAACCACAAAGCGTGCGCAACAAGAGTCTTGGCACAGCAAAACACTTCTCTTGGCATGCCCTTTGCAGCCTCACTCCAAACGGGGCTCTCCGCTTCATCCATCCCCTGACTCCATACTAGCACCAACGGCCTGCTAAAGCGTTTCGCAGAAAACACCAAGGAACCTGTTTCTCACTCCAACCACAAAGCGTGCGCAGCACGAGTCTTGGCACAGCAAAACACTTCTCTTGGCATGCCCTTTGCAGCCTCACTCCAAACGGGGCTCTCCGCTTCATCCATCCCCTGACTCCATACTAGCACCAACGGGCTGCTAAAGCGTTTCGCAGAAAACACCAAGGAACCTGTTTCTCACTCCAACCACAAAGCGTGCGCAGCACGAGTCTTGGCACAGCAAAACACTTCCTTTGGCATGCCCTTTGCAGCCTCACTCCAAACGGGGCTCTCCGCTTCATCCATCCCCTGACTCCATACTAGCACCAACGGGCTGCTAAAGCGTTTCGCAGAAAACACCAAGGAACCTGTTTCTCACTCCAACCACAAAGCATGCGCAGCATGAGTCTTGGCACAGCAAAACACTTCCTTTGGCATGCCCTTTGCAGCCTCACTCCAAACGGGGCTCTCCGCTTCATCCATCCCCTGACTCCATACCAGCAACAACGGGCTGCTAACGCGTTTCACAGAAAACACCAAGGAACCTGTTTCTCACTCCAACCACAAAGCGTGCGCAGCACGAGTCTTGGCACAGCAAAACACTTCCTTTGGCATGCCCTTTGCAGCCTCACTCCAAACGGGGCTCTCCGCTTCATCCGTCCCCTGACTCCATACTAGCACCAACGGGCTGCTAAAGCGTTTCGCAGAAAACACCAAGGAACCTGTTTCTCACTCCAAGCACAAAGCGTGCGCAGCACGAGTCTTGGCACAGCAAAACACTTCCTTTGGCATGCCCTTTGCAGCCTCACTCCAAACGGGGCTCTCTGCTTCATCCGTCCCCTGACTCCATACTAGCACCAACGGGCTGCTAAAGCGTTTCGCAGAAAACACCAAGGAACCTGTTTCTCACTCCAAGCACAAAGCGTGCGCAGCACGAGTCTTGGCACAGCAAAACACTTCCTTTGGCATGCCCTTTGCAGCCTCACTCCAAACGGGGCTCTCCGCTTCATCCGTCCCCTGACTCCATACTAGCACCAACGGGCTGCTAAAGCGTTTCGCAGAAAACACCAAGGAACCTGTTTCTCACTCCAACCACAAAGCGTGCGCAGCACGAGTCTTGGCACAGCAAAACACTTCCTTTGGCATGCCCTTTGCAGCCTCACTCCAAACGGGGCTCTCTGCTTCATCCGTCCCCTGACTCCATACTAGCACCAACGGGCTGCTAAAGCGTTTCGCAGAAAACACCAAGGAACCTGTTTCTCACTCCAACCACAAAGCGTGCGCAGCACGAGTCTTGGCACAGCAAAACACTTCCTTTGCCATGCCCTTTGCAGCCTCACTCCAAACGGGGCTCTCCGCTTCATCCATCCCCTGACTCCATACTAGCACCAACGGCTTGCTAAAGCGTTTCGCAGAAAACACCAAGGAACCTGTTTCTCACTCCAAGCACAAAGCGTGCGCAGCACGAGTCTTGGCACAGCAAAACACTTCCTTTGGCATGCCCTTTGCAGCCTCACTCCAAACGGGGCTCTCTGCTTCATCCATCCCCTGACTCCATATCAGCACCAACGGCCTGCTAAAGCGTTTCGCAGAAAACACCAAGGAACCTGTTTCTCACTCCAACCACAAAGCGTGCGCAGCACGAGTCTTGGCACAGCAAAACACTTCCTTTGGCATGCCCTTTGCAGCCTCACTCCAAACGGGGCTCTCCGCTTCATCCATCCCCTGACTCCATACCAGCACCAACGGGCTGCTAAAGCGTTTCACAGAAAACACCAAGGAACCTGTTTCTCAATCCAACCACAAAGCGCGCGCAGCACGAGTCTTGGCACAGCAAAACACTTCCTTTGGCATGCCCTTTGCAGCCTCACTCCAAACGGGGCTCTCCGCTTCATCCATCCCCTGACTCCATACTAGCACCAACGGCCTGCTAAAGCGTTTCGCAGAAAACACCAAGGAACCTGTTTCTCACTCCAACCACAAAGCGTGCGCAGCACGAGTCTTGGCACAGCAAAACACTTCTCTTGGCATGCCCTTTGCAGCCTCACTCCAAACGGGGCTCTCCGCTTCATCCATCCCCTGACTCCATACTAGCACCAACGGCCTGCTAAAGCGTTTCGCAGAAAACACCAAGGAACCTGTTTCTCACTCCAACCACAAAGCGTGCGCAGCACGAGTCTTGGCACAGCAAAACACTTCCTTTGGCATGCCCTTTGCAGCCTCACTCCAAACGGGGCTCTCCGCTTCATCCATCCCCTGACTCCATACTAGCACCAACGGGCTGCTAAAGCGTTTCGCAGAAAACACCAAGGAACCTGTTTCTCCCTCCAACCACAAAGCGTGCGCAGCACGAGTCTTGGCACAGCAAAACACTTCCTTTGGCATGCCCTTTGCAGCCTCACTCCAAACGGGGCTCTCCGCTTCATCCATTCCCTGACTCCATACTAGCACCAACGGCCTGCTAAAGCGTTTCGCAGAAAACACCAAGGAACCTGTTTCTCACTCCAACGACAAAGTGTGCACAGCACGAGTCTTTGCACAGCACAACACTTCCCTTGGCATGCCCTTTGCAGCCTCACTCCAAACGGGGCTCTCTGCTTCATCCATCCCCTGACTCCATATCAGCACCAACGGCCTGCTAAAGCGTTTCGCAGAAAACACCAAGGAACCTGTTTCTCACTCCAACCACAAAGCGTGCGCAGCACGAGTCTTGGCACAGCAAAACACTTCTCTTGGCATGCCCTTTGCAGCCTCACTCCAAATGGGGCTCTCCGCTTCATCCATCCCCTGACTCCATACTAGCACCAACGGGCTGCTAAAGCGTTTCGCAGAAAACACCAAGGAACCTGTTTCTCACTCCAAGCACAAAGCGTGCGCAGCACGAGTCTTGGCACAGCAAAACACTTCCTTTGGCATGCCCTTTGCAGCCTCACTCCAAACGGGGCTCTCCGCTTCATCCATCCCCTGACTCCATATCAGCACCAACGGCCTGCTAAAGCGTTTCGCAGAAAACACCAAGGAACCTGTTTCTCACTCCAACCACAAAGCGTGCGCAGCACGAGTCTTGGCACAGCAAAACACTTCTCTTGGCATGCCCTTTGCAGCCTCACTCCAAACGGGGCTCTCCGCTTCATCCGTCCCCTGACTCCATACTAGCACCAACGGGCTGCTAAAGCGTTTCGCAGAAAACACCAAGGAACCTGTTTCTCACTCCAACCACAAAGCGTGCGCAGCACGAGTCTTCGCACAGCAAAACACTTCTCTTGGCATGCCCTTTGCAGCCTCACTCCAAACGGGGCTCTCCGCTTCATCCATCCCCTGACTCCATACTAGCAACAACGGCCTGCTAAAGCGTTTCGCAGAAAACACCAAGGAACCTGTTTCTCACTCCAACCACAAAGCGTGCGCAGCACGAGTCTTGGCACAGCAAAACACTTCTCTTGGCATGCCCTTTGCAGCCTCACTCCAAACGGGGCTCTCCGCTTCATCCATCCCCTGACTCCATACTAGCACCAACGGCCTGCTAAAGCGTTTCGCAGAAAACACCAAGGAACCTGTTTCTCACTCCAACCACAAAGCGTGCGCAGCACGAGTCTTGGCACAGCAAAACACTTCCTTTGGCATGCCCTTTGCAGCCTCACTCCAAACGGGGCTCTCCGCTTCATCCATCACCTGACTCCATACTAGCACCAACGGGCTGCTAAAGCGTTTCGCAGAAAACACCAAGGAACCTGTTTCTCACTCCAACCACAAAGCATGCGCAGCACGAGTCTTGGCACAGCAAAACACTTCTCTTGGCATGCCCTTTGCAGCCTCACTCCAAACGGGGCTCTCCGCTTCATCCATCCCCTGACTCCATACTAGCACCAACGGCCTGCTAAAGCGTTTCGCAGAAAACACCAAGGAACCTGGTTCTCACTCCAACCACAAAGCGTGCGCAGCACGAGTCTTGGCACAGCAAAACACTTCCTTTGGCATGCCCCTTACAGCCTCACTCCAAACGGGGCTCTCCGCTTCATCCATCCCCTGACTCCATATCAGCACCAACGGCCTGCTAAAGCGTTTCGCAGAAAACACCAAGGAACCTGTTTCTCACTCCAACCACAAAGCGTGCGCAGCACGAGTCTTGGCACAGCAAAACACTTCTCTTGGCATGCCCTTTGCAGCCTCACTCCAAACGGGGCTCTCCGCTTCATCCATCCCCTGACTCCATACTAGCACCAACGGCCTGCTAAAGCGTTTCGCAGAAAACACCAAGGAACCTGTTTCTCACTCCAACCACAAAGCGTGCGCAGCACGAGTCTTGGCACAGCAAAACACTTCCTTTGGCATGCCCTTTGCAGCCTCACTCCAAACGGGGCTCTCCGCTTCATCCCTCCCCTGACTCCATACTAGCACCAACGGGCTGCTAAAGCGTTTCGCAGAAAACACCAAGGAACCTGTTTCTCACTCCAACCACAAAGCGTGCGCAGCACGAGTCTTGGCACAGCAAAACACTTCCTTTGGCATGCCCTTTGCAGCCTCACTCCAAACGGGGCTCTCCGCTTCATCCCTCCCCTGACTCCATACTAGCACCAACGGGCTGCTAAAGCGTTTCGCAGAAAACACCAAGGAACCTGTTTCTCACTCCAACCACAAAGCATGCGCAACAAGAGTCTTGGCACAGCAAAACACTTCTCTTGGCATGCCCTTTGCAGCCTCACTCCAAACGGGGCTCTCCGCTTCATCCATCCCCTGACTCCATACTAGCACCAACGGCCTGCTAAAGCGTTTCGCAGAAAACACCAAGGAACCTGTTTCTCACTCCAACCACAAAGCGTGCGCAGCACGAGTCTTGGCACAGCAAAACACTTCTCTTGGCATGCCCTTTGCAGCCTCACTCCAAACGGGGCTCTCCGCTTCATCCATCCCCTGACTCCATACTAGCACCAACGGGCTGCTAAAGCGTTTCGCAGAAAACACCAAGGAACCTGTTTCTCACTCCAACCACAAAGCGTGCGCAGCACGAGTCTTGGCACAGCAAAACACTTCCTTTGGCATGCCCTTTGCAGCCTCACTCCAAACGGGGCTCTCCGCTTCATCCGTCCCCTGACTCCATACTAGCAGCAACGGGCTGCTAAAGCGTTTCGCAGAAAACACCAAGGAACCTGTTTCTCACTCCAACCACAAAGCGTGCGCAGCACGAGTCTTGGCACAGCAAAACACTTCTCTTGGCATGCCCTTTGCAGCCTCACTCCAAACGGGGCTCTCCGCTTCATCCATCCCCTGACTCCATACTAGCAACAACGGCCTGCTAAAGCGTTTCGCAGAAAACACCAAGGAACCTGTTTCTCACTCCAACCACAAAGCGTGCGCAGCACGAGTCTTGGCACAGCAAAACACTTCTCTTGGCATGCCCTTTGCAGCCTCACTCCAAACGGGGCTCTCCGCTTCATCCATCCCCTGACTCCATACTAGCAGCAACGGGCTGCTAAAGCGTTTCGCAGAAAACACCAAGGAACCTGTTTCTCACTCCAACCACAAAGCGTGCGCAGCACGAGTCTTGGCACAGCAAAACGCTTCTCTTGGCATGCCCTTTGCAGCCTCACTCCAAACGGGGCTCTCCGCTTCATCCATCCCCTGACTCCATACTAGCACCAACGGCCTGCTAAAGCGTTTCGCAGAAAACACCAAGGAACCTGTTTCTCACTCCAACCACAAAGCGTGCGCAGCACGAGTCTTGGCACAGCAAAACACTTCTCTTGGCATGCCCTTTGCAGCCTCACTCCAAACGGGGCTCTCCGCTTCATCCATCCCCTGACTCCATACTAGCACCAACGGGCTGCTAAAGCGTTTCGCAGAAAACACCAAGGAACCTGTTTCTCACTCCAACCACAAAGCGTGCGCAGCACGAGTCTTGGCACAGCAAAACACTTCCTTTGGCATGCCCTTTGCAGCCTCACTCCAAACGGGGCTCTCCGCTTCATCCATCACCTGACTCCATACTAGCACCAACGGCCTGCTAAAGCGTTTCGCAGAAAACACCAAGGAACCTGTTTCTCACTCCAACCACAAAGCATGCGCAGCACGAGTCTTGGCACAGCAAAACACTTCTCTTGGCATGCCCTTTGCAGCCTCACTCCAAACGGGGCTCTCCGCTTCATCCATCCCCTGACTCCATACTAGCACCAACGGCCTGCTAAAGCGTTTCGCAGAAAACACCAAGGAACCTGGTTCTCACTCCAACCACAAAGCGTGCGCAGCACGAGTCTTGGCACAGCAAAACACTTCCTTTGGCATGCCCCTTACAGCCTCACTCCAAACGGGGCTCTCCGCTTCATCCATCCCCTGACTCCATATCAGCACCAACGGCCTGCTAAAGCGTTTCGCAGAAAACACCAAGGAACCTGTTTCTCACTCCAACCACAAAGCGTGCGCAGCACGAGTCTTGGCACAGCAAAACACTTCCTTTGGCATGCCCTTTGCAGCCTCACTCCAAACGGAGCTCTCCGCTTCATCCATCCCCTGACTCCATACTAGCACCAACGGGCTGCTAAAGCGTTTCGCAGAAAACACCAAGGAACCTGTTTCTCACTCCAACCACAAAGCGTGCGCAGCACGAGTCTTGGCACAGCAAAACACTTCTCTTGGCATGCCCTTTGCAGCCTCACTCCAAACGGGGCTCTCCGCTTCATCCGTCCCCTGACTCCATACTAGCACCAACGGGCTGCTAAAGCGTTTCGCAGAAAACACCAAGGAACCTGTTTCTCACTCCAACCACAAAGCGTGCGCAGCACGAGTCTTGGCACAGCAAAACACTTCTCTTGGCATGCCCTTTGCAGCCTCACTCCAAACGGGGCTCTCCGCTTCATCCATCCCCTGACTCCATACTAGCAACAACGGCCTGCTAAAGCGTTTCGCAGAAAACACCAAGGAACCTGTTTCTCACTCCAACCACAAAGCGTGCGCAGCACGAGTCTTGGCACAGCAAAACACTTCTCTTGGCATGCCCTTTGCAGCCTCACTCCAAACGGGGCTCTCCGCTTCATCCATCCCCTGACTCCATACTAGCACCAACGGGCTGCTAAAGCGTTTCGCAGAAAACACCAAGGAACCTGTTTCTCACTCCAACCACAAAGCGTGCGCAGCACGAGTCTTGGCACAGCAAAACACTTCTCTTGGCATGCCCTTTGCAGCCTCACTCCAAACGGGGCTCTCCGCTTCATCCATCCCCTGACTCCATACTAGCAGCAACGGGCTGCTAAAGCGTTTCGCAGAAAACACCAAGGAACCTGTTTCTCACTCCAACCACAAAGCGTGCGCAGCACGAGTCTTGGCACAGCAAAACACTTCCTTTGGCATGCCCTTTGCAGCCTCACTCCAAACGGGGCTCTCCGCTTCATCCCTCCCCTGACTCCATACTAGCACCAACGGGCTGCTAAAGCGTTTCGCAGAAAACACCAAGGAACCTGTTTCTCACTCCAACCACAAAGCATGCGCAACAAGAGTCTTGGCACAGCAAAACACTTCTCTTGGCATGCCCTTTGCAGCCTCACTCCAAACGGGGCTCTCCGCTTCATCCATCCCCTGACTCCATACTAGCACCAACGGGCTGCTAAAGCGTTTCGCAGAAAACACCAAGGAACCTGTTTCTCACTCCAAGCACAAAGCGTGCGCAGCACGAGTCTTGGCACAGCAAAACACTTCTCTTGGCATGCCCTTTGCAGCCTCACTCCAAACGGGGCTCTCCGCTTCATCCATCCCCTGACTCCATACTAGCACCAACGGGCTGCTAAAGCGTTTCGCAGAAAACACCAAGGAACCTGTTTCTCACTCCAACCACAAAGCGTGCGCAGCACGAGTCTTGGCACAGCAAAACACTTCCTTTGGCATGCCCTTTGCAGCCTCACTCCAAACGGGGCTCTCCGCTTCATCCGTCCCCTGACTCCATACTAGCAGCAACGGGCTGCTAAAGCGTTTCGCAGAAAACACCAAGGAACCTGTTTCTCACTCCAACCACAAAGCGTGCGCAGCACGAGTCTTGGCACAGCAAAACACTTCTCTTGGCATGCCCTTTGCAGCCTCACTCCAAACGGGGCTCTCCGCTTCATCCGTCCCCTGACTCCATACTAGCAACAACGGCCTGCTAAAGCGTTTCGCAGAAAACACCAAGGAACCTGTTTCTCACTCCAACCACAAAGCGTGCGCAGCACGAGTCTTGGCACAGCAAAACACTTCTCTTGGCATGCCCTTTGCAGCCTCACTCCAAACGGGGCTCTCCGCTTCATCCATCCCCTGACTCCATACTAGCACCAACGGGCTGCTAAAGCGTTTCGCAGAAAACACCAAGGAACCTGTTTCTCACTCCAAGCACAAAGCGTGCGCAGCACGAGTCTTGGCACAGCAAAACACTTCTCTTGGCATGCCCTTTGCAGCCTCACTCCAAACGGGGCTCTCCGCTTCATCCATCCCCTGACTCCATACTAGCAGCAACGGGCTGCTAAAGCGTTTCGCAGAAAACACCAAGGAACCTGTTTCTCACTCCAACCACAAAGCGTGCGCAGCACGAGTCTTGGCACAGCAAAACGCTTCTCTTGGCATGCCCTTTGCAGCCTCACTCCAAACGGGGCTCTCCGCTTCATCCATCCCCTGACTCCATACTAGCACCAACGGCCTGCTAAAGCGTTTCGCAGAAAACACCAAGGAACCTGTTTCTCACTCCAACCACAAAGCGTGCGCAGCACGAGTCTTGGCACAGCAAAACACTTCTCTTGGCATGCCCTTTGCAGCCTCACTCCAAACGGGGCTCTCCGCTTCATCCATCCCCTGACTCCATACTAGCAACAACGGCCTGCTAAAGCGTTTCGCAGAAAACACCAAGGAACCTGTTTCTCACTCCAACCACAAAGCGTGCGCAGCACGAGTCTTGGCACAGCAAAACACTTCTCTTGGCATGCCCTTTGCAGCCTCACTCCAAACGGGGCTCTCCGCTTCATCCATCCCCTGACTCCATACTAGCACCAACGGGCTGCTAAAGCGTTTCGCAGAAAACACCAAGGAACCTGTTTCTCACTCCAACCACAAAGCGTGCGCAGCACGAGTCTTGGCACAGCAAAACACTTCCTTTGGCATGCCCTTTGCAGCCTCACTCCAAACGGGGCTCTCCGCTTCATCCATCACCTGACTCCATACTAGCACCAACGGGCTGCTAAAGCGTTTCGCAGAAAACACCAAGGAACCTGTTTCTCACTCCAACCACAAAGCGTGCGCAGCACGAGTCTTGGCACAGCAAAACACTTCCTTTGGCATGCCCTTTGCAGCCTCACTCCAAACGGGGCTCTCCGCTTCATCCATCCCCTGACTCCATACTAGCACCAACGGCCTGCTAAAGCGTTTCGCAGAAAACACCAAGGAACCTGTTTCTCACTCCAACCACAAAGCGTGCGCAGCACGAGTCTTGGCACAGCAAAACACTTCCTTTGGCATGCCCTTTGCAGCCTCACTCCAAACGGGGCTCTCCGCTTCATCCATCCCCTGACTCCATATCAGCACCAACGGCCTGCTAAAGCGTTTCGCAGAAAACACCAAGGAACCTGTTTCTCACTCCAACCACAAAGCGTGCGCAGCACGAGTCTTGGCACAGCAAAACACTTCCTTTGGCATGCCCTTTGCAGCCTCACTCCAAACGGGGCTCTCCGCTTCATCCCTCCCCTGACTCCATACTAGCACCAACGGGCTGCTAAAGCGTTTCGCAGAAAACACCAAGGAACCTGTTTCTCACTCCAACCACAAAGCATGCGCAACAAGAGTCTTGGCACAGCAAAACACTTCTCTTGGCATGCCCTTTGCAGCCTCACTCCAAACGGGGCTCTCCGCTTCATCCATCCCCTGACTCCATACTAGCACCAACGGCCTGCTAAAGCGTTTCGCAGAAAACACCAAGGAACCTGTTTCTCACTCCAACCACAAAGCGTGCGCAGCACGAGTCTTGGCACAGCAAAACACTTCTCTTGGCATGCCCTTTGCAGCCTCACTCCAAACGGGGCTCTCCGCTTCATCCATCCCCTGACTCCATACTAGCACCAACGGGCTGCTAAAGCGTTTCGCAGAAAACACCAAGGAACCTGTTTCTCACTCCAACCACAAAGCGTGCGCAGCACGAGTCTTGGCACAGCAAAACACTTCCTTTGGCATGCCCTTTGCAGCCTCACTCCAAACGGGGCTCTCCGCTTCATCCGTCCCCTGACTCCATACTAGCAGCAACGGGCTGCTAAAGCGTTTCGCAGAAAACACCAAGGAACCTGTTTCTCACTCCAACCACAAAGCGTGCGCAGCACGAGTCTTGGCACAGCAAAACACTTCTCTTGGCATGCCCTTTGCAGCCTCACTCCAAACGGGGCTCTCCGCTTCATCCATCCCCTGACTCCATACTAGCAACAACGGCCTGCTAAAGCGTTTCGCAGAAAACACCAAGGAACCTGTTTCTCACTCCAACCACAAAGCGTGCGCAGCACGAGTCTTGGCACAGCAAAACACTTCTCTTGGCATGCCCTTTGCAGCCTCACTCCAAACGGGGCTCTCCGCTTCATCCATCCCCTGACTCCATACTAGCACCAACGGGCTGCTAAAGCGTTTCGCAGAAAACACCAAGGAACCTGTTTCTCACTCCAACCACAAAGCGTGCGCAGCACGAGTCTTGGCACAGCAAAACGCTTCTCTTGGCATGCCCTTTGCAGCCTCACTCCAAACGGGGCTCTCCGCTTCATCCATCCCCTGACTCCATACTAGCACCAACGGCCTGCTAAAGCGTTTCGCAGAAAACACCAAGGAACCTGTTTCTCACTCCAACCACAAAGCGTGCGCAGCACGAGTCTTGGCACAGCAAAACACTTCTCTTGGCATGCCCTTTGCAGCCTCACTCCAAACGGGGCTCTCCGCTTCATCCATCCCCTGACTCCATACTAGCAACAACGGCCTGCTAAAGCGTTTCGCAGAAAACACCAAGGAACCTGTTTCTCACTCCAACCACAAAGCGTGCGCAGCACGAGTCTTGGCACAGCAAAACACTTCTCTTGGCATGCCCTTTGCAGCCTCTCTCCAAACGGGGCTCTCCGCTTCATCCATCCCCTGACTCCATACTAGCACCAACGGGCTGCTAAAGCGTTTCGCAGAAAACACCAAGGAACCTGTTTCTCACTCCAACCACAAAGCGTGCGCAGCACGAGTCTTGGCACAGCAAAACACTTCCTTTGGCATGCCCTTTGCAGCCTCACTCCAAACGGGGCTCTCCGCTTCATCCATCACCTGACTCCATACTAGCACCAACGGCCTGCTAAAGCGTTTCGCAGAAAACACCAAGGAACCTGTTTCTCACTCCAACCACAAAGCATGCGCAGCACGAGTCTTGGCACAGCAAAACACTTCTCTTGGCATGCCCTTTGCAGCCTCACTCCAAACGGGGCTCTCCGCTTCATCCATCCCCTGACTCCATACTAGCACCAACGGCCTGCTAAAGCGTTTCGCAGAAAACACCAAGGAACCTGGTTCTCACTCCAACCACAAAGCGTGCGCAGCACGAGTCTTGGCACAGCAAAACACTTCCTTTGGCATGCCCCTTACAGCCTCACTCCAAACGGGGCTCTCCGCTTCATCCATCCCCTGACTCCATATCAGCACCAACGGCCTGCTAAAGCGTTTCGCAGAAAACACCAAGGAACCTGTTTCTCACTCCAACCACAAAGCGTGCGCAGCACGAGTCTTGGCACAGCAAAACACTTCCTTTGGCATGCCCTTTGCAGCCTCACTCCAAACGGGGCTCTCCGCTTCATCCATCCCCTGACTCCATACCAGCACCAACGGGCTGCTAAAGCGTTTCGCAGAAAACACCAAGGAACCTGTTTCTCACTCCAACCACAAAGCGTGCGCAGCACGAGTCTTGGCACAGCAAAACACTTCTCTTGGCATGCCCTTTGCAGCCTCACTCCAAACGGGGCTCTCCGCTTCATCCGTCCCCTGACTCCATACTAGCACCAACGGGCTGCTAAAGCGTTTCGCAGAAAACACCAAGGAACCTGTTTCTCACTCCAACCACAAAGCGTGCGCAGCACGAGTCTTGGCACAGCAAAACACTTCTCTTGGCATGCCCTTTGCAGCCTCACTCCAAACGGGGCTCTCCGCTTCATCCATCCCCTGACTCCATACTAGCAACAACGGCCTGCTAAAGCGTTTCGCAGAAAACACCAAGGAACCTGTTTCTCACTCCAACCACAAAGCGTGCGCAGCACGAGTCTTGGCACAGCAAAACACTTCCTTTGGCATGCCCCTTACAGCCTCACTCCAAACGGGGCTCTCCGCTTCATCCATCCCCTGACTCCATATCAGCACCAACGGCCTGCTAAAGCGTTTCGCAGAAAACACCAAGGAACCTGTTTCTCACTCCAACCACAAAGCGTGCGCAGCACGAGTCTTGGCACAGCAAAACACTTCCTTTGGCATGCCCTTTGCAGCCTCACTCCAAACGGGGCTCTCCGCTTCATCCATCCCCTGACTCCATACCAGCACCAACGGGCTGCTAAAGCGTTTCGCAGAAAACACCAAGGAACCTGTTTCTCACTCCAACCACAAAGCGTGCGCAGCACGAGTCTTGGCACAGCAAAACACTTCTCTTGGCATGCCCTTTGCAGCCTCACTCCAAACGGGGCTCTCCGCTTCATCCGTCCCCTGACTCCATACTAGCACCAACGGGCTGCTAAAGCGTTTCGCAGAAAACACCAAGGAACCTGTTTCTCACTCCAACCACAAAGCGTGCGCAGCACGAGTCTTGGCACAGCAAAACACTTCCTTTGGCATGCCCTTTGCAGCCTCACTCCAAACGGGGCTCTCCGCTTCATCCGTCACCTGACTCCATACTAGCACCAACGGGCTGCTAAAGCGTTTGGCAGAAAACACCAAGGAACCTGTTTCTCACTCCAACCACAAAGCGTGCGCAGCACGAGTCTTGGCACAGCAAAACACTTCCTTTGGCATGCCCTTTGCAGCCTCACTCCAAACGGGGCTCTCCGCTTCATCCATCCCCTGACTCCATACTAGCACCAACGGCTTGCTAAAGCGTTTCGCAGAAAACACCAAGGAACCTGTTTCTCACTCCAAGCACAAAGCGTGCGCAGCACGAGTCTTGGCACAGCAAAACACTTCCTTTGGCATGCCCTTTGCAGCCTCACTCCAAACGGGGCTCTCCGCTTCATCCATCCCCTGACTCCATATCAGCACCAACGGCCTGCTAAAGCGTTTCGCAGAAAACACCAAGGAACCTGTTTCTCACTCCAACCACAAAGCGTGCGCAGCACGAGTCTTGGCACAGCAAAACACTTCTCTTGGCATGCCCTTTGCAGCCTCACTCCAAACGGGGCTCTCCGCTTCATCCATCCCCTGACTCCATACTAGCACCAACGGGCTGCTAAAGCGTTTCGCAGAAAACACCAAGGAACATGTTTCTCACTCCAACCACAAAGCGTGCGCAGCACGAGTCTTGGCACAGCAAAACACTTCCTTTGGCATGCCCTTTGCAGCCTCACTCCAAACGGGGCTCTCCGCTTCATCCATCCCCTGACTCCATATCAGCACCAACGGCCTGCTAAAGCGTTTCGCAGAAAACACCAAGGAACCTGTTTCTCACTCCAACCACAAAGCGTGCGCAGCACGAGTCTTGGCACAGCAAAACACTTCCTTTGGCATGCCCTTTGCAGCCTCACTCCAAACGGGGCTCTCCGCTTCATCCCTCCCCTGACTCCGTACTAGCACCAACGGGCTGCTAAAGCGTTTCGCAGAAAACACCAAGGAACCTGTTTCTCACTCCAACCACAAAGCATGCGCAACAAGAGTCTTGGCACAGCAAAACACTTCTCTTGGCATGCCCTTTGCAGCCTCACTCCAAACGGGGCTCTCCGCTTCATCCATCCCCTGACTCCATACTAGCACCAACGGGCTGCTAAAGCGTTTCGCAGAAAACACCAACACACCTGTTTCTCACTCCAACCACAAAGCGTGCGCAGCACGAGTCTTGGCACAGCAAAACACTTCCTTTGGCATGCCCTTTGCAGCCTCACTCCAAACGGGGCTCTCCGCTTCATCCGTCCCCTGACTCCATACTAGCACCAACGGGCTGCTAAAGCGTTTCGCAGAAAACACCAAGGAACCTGTTTCTCACTCCAAGCACAAAGCGTGTGCAGCACGAGTCTTGGCACAGCAAAACACTTCCTTTGGCATGCCCTTTGCAGCCTCACTCCAAACGGGGCTCTCTGCTTCATCCGTCCCCTGACTCCATACTAGCACCAACGGGCTGCTAAAGCGTTTCGCAGAAAACACCAAGGAACCTGTTTCTCACTCCAAGCACAAAGCGTGCGCAGCACGAGTCTTGGCACAGCAAAACACTTCCTTTGGCATGCCCTTTGCAGCCTCACTCCAAACGGGGCTCTCCGCTTCATCCATCCCCTGACTCCATACTAGCACCAACGGGCTGCTAAAGCGTTTGGCAGAAAACACCAAGGAACCTGTTTCTCACTCCAAGCACAAAGCGTGCGCAGCACGAGTCTTGGCACAGCAAAACACTTCCTTTGGCATGCCCTCTGCAGCCTCACTCCAAACGGGGCTCTCCGCTTCATCCATCCCCTGACTCCATATCAGCACCAACGGCCTGCTAAAGCGTTTCGCAGAAAACACCAAGGAAGCTGTTTCTCACTCCAACCACAAAGCGTGCGCAGCACGAGTCTTGGCACAGCAAAACACTTCTCTTGGCATGCCCTTTGCAGCCTCACTCCAAACGGGGCTCTCCGCTTCATCCATCCCCTGACTCCATACTAGCACCAACGGGCTGCTAAAGCGTTTCGCAGAAAACACCAAGGAACCTGTTTCTCACTCCAACCACAAAGCGTGCGCAGCACGAGTCTTGGCACAGCAAAACACTTCCTTTGGCATGCCCTTTGCAGCCTCACTCCAAACGGGGCTCTCCGCTTCATCCATCCCCTGACTCCATATCAGCACCAACGGCCTGCTAAAGCGTTTCGCAGAAAACACCAAGGAACCTGTTTCTCACTCCAACCACAAAGCGTGCGCAGCACGAGTCTTGGCACAGCAAAACACTTCCTTTGGCATGCCCTTTGCAGCCTCACTCCAAACGGGGCTCTCCGCTTCATCCATCCCCTGACTCCATACTAGCACCAACGGGCTGCTAAAGCGTTTCGCAGAAAACACCAAGGAACCTGTTTCTCACTCCAACCACAAAGCGTGCGCAGCACGAGTCTTGGCACAGCAAAACACTTCTCTTGGCATGCCCTTTGCAGCCTCACTCCAAACGGGGCTCTCCGCTTCATCCATCCCCTGACTCCATACTAGCAGCAACGGGCTGCTAAAGCGTTTCGCAGAAAACACCAAGGAACCTGTTTCTCACTCCAACCACAAAGCGTGCGCAGCACGAGTCTTGGCACAGCAAAACGCTTCTCTTGGCATGCCCTTTGCAGCCTCACTCCAAACGGGGCTCTCCGCTTCATCCATCCCCTGACTCCATACTAGCACCAACGGCCTGCTAAAGCGTTTCGCAGAAAACACCAAGGAACCTGTTTCTCACTCCAACCACAAAGCGTGCGCAGCACGAGTCTTGGCACAGCAAAACACTTCTCTTGGCATGCCCTTTGCAGCCTCACTCCAAACGGGGCTCTCCGCTTCATCCATCCCCTGACTCCATACTAGCAACAACGGCCTGCTAAAGCGTTTCGCAGAAAACACCAAGGAACC
>NW_028288854.1:300000-445000 GCF_059628265.1 Tinamus guttatus
CCATCGGCTTGCAAATCCCAAAGGCTAGTTAAAATTTCAGTTGCTTTTCTGGATCTCTCCTCTATTTGCACAGATAATGTAAGACTTTTTTTTCCTAAAATTGCAGCAAGGGATTTGTGCTTGCCGTTTTGTGTGTGAGTAAGGAAGTTTAGGCATATTCATCAAAATTCTTTGATTTTCTTCTTATAACAGCCCCCCTTGAGAGGTCAGATCTGCAGCTGCAGCAAAACTGGCACAATGCCACCACAGAAAGCACATGGCATTGGTGCATGCCAGTTGCAAATTACATCCCCAGGTTGAGATATCTTGTTCCAGCTCTATCAGATGCAGATTTACAGCATGGAGGGAGGGAGGAAGGCAGAAGAGGAGGAAGGAAGGAAGACCAAATTACCTTTCATTATTAGCCTCACCTGTCCATTTAACACTAAGTGGCATAGTATGTATGGTCATATGAGGAGATTGCCACCTTAAAACTGGGAGAGCTACTTCTTTCAGATTATACCAATAATGGGAGAAATACAAAACTTGCACTGAACTTTCAGAAACATCAAATTAATATCCTTACAATTGCAGACAACTGTGGGAGCTAAACGTGAGTCTTGATGGGGAACTTTCAAAATGCCACTAGACAGCATAAAGTTATCACAGAATGATTAAGGTTGGAAGGGACCTTTGGAGAGCATCTAGTCCAACCCCCCTGCACAAGCAGTGACAGCGACAGCACATTGCACAGGGTCGCATCCAGGCTGGTTTTGAATATCTCCAGGGAAGACTTCACAACCTCTCTAGTCAATCTACTCCAGTGCTCGGGCACCCTCATAGTCAAAAGATTTTTCCTCAAATTCAGGCAGAACTTCCTGTGCTTCAGTTTGTGGCCGTTGCCCCTTGTCCTATCACTGGCCACCACTGAAGACAGTCTGGCCCCCTCCTCTTGATATCTTCCCTTAAAGTATTTAAACACATTGATAAGATCCTCTCTCATCCTTCTCTTCTTTAGGCTGAACAGGCCCAGCTCTCTCAGCCTTTCCACATAGGATATTTAAGTCCCTTGATCATCTTTGTAGTTCTACACTAGACTCTCTCCAGTAGCTCCATGTCCCTGCTGTACTGGGGAGACCAGAACTGGACACAATACTCCAGATGTGGCCTCACCAGGACTGAATAGAGGAGCAGGATCACCTTCCTTGACCTGCTGGCAACACCTGCTGTTCCTAATGCACCCCAGATACCAGTGGCCTTCTTGGTCACAAGGACACATTGCTGGCTCACAGTCAACTTGTCCACCAGGACACCCAGGTCCTTCTCTGCAGAGCTGCTCTCCAGAAGGCCAACTGCCAGCCTGTACTGGTGCATACAGTTATTCCTCCTTAGGTGCAGGACCCTGCACTTGCCTTTGTTGAACTTCATGAGGCGCATTTCCGCCCTGCTCTCCAGCCTGTCAAGGTCCCTCTGAATGGCTGCACAACCCTCTGGTGTATCAGCCACGCCTATCAGTTTTGTATCATCATCAAATTTGCCTTCATCCAGTTCATTGATGAATAAATTGAATTGAATATTGTCTGGAATTATCCTCTGGGACTATCTGCTGCTCTCCTTTATATGCAGGCAAGCCAAAAGGCTAGCTTAAACTAAACATCTAACTCATAGATGATTAAAGATAAATTATATGAATCCTGTTTCTAGTATGGTAGTTGTGCCTGGATACAAGACTCCTGAAATTCCCATGTCCTGGGAATTCATCAGCATGAACTCATGGTCATGCCCTGAGGAACCTACTCTCCTGGAAGGGGGAAGTACAGAAAACCAGCTGGATTAGGAATGCAGGAGAAGCAGGTTCTGTTTTCTACAGCTTGCTTTGTAGACTCAAAGAAAGGTGAGGACACAAGAGGCTTTAAGATACCAGCACAAAGGCACAATGCTCAGCCAACGCCTTCAGTGCCTCCAGGACTTCTGGATTCCCGGTGTCCTTTTTCTAGCACAATTTTCCTTCTGCTTAGAAAAGATCAAAACTTTTTTTTTTTTCCAAATCTCCAAGTTCTTTTTCTAATGCTTTTTTTTTTTTCCAGAGAACTTTGAAATTTTCATTCCAAGTGAGAACAAAGATATACTTCAATGACTGGAAATCCTGCTATGAAACAGAATGATCATTTTCTATTTGGCTTTCTGAATGCTAACAAAAGCCAGCAGGAGAATTCATGTAAGGCTTCGAATATCTCCTGGTTACTCATGAATTGCTCCTAGTATTGTAGTCTTGCCTGCTCAGACATATGTGAAACATATTTTTTATGCATCTAATCTCAAGCTTTGTGAGTGTTGCAGTAATACACAGAGTCATTTCAAAGTCTAAACATTTCAACCAAAGAAAAAAAAATTGTGAATGGACATTTCAACAACCCATTACAGAGGTTTGTCATGAAGGAAGTTACCCATCCATAGGTGCATAGGTTCCATGACTGAAAATATATTGTAGGAGGAGTGCAAAACTCGCTGCCATGAAATCTGCTGCCCAGAGAGGTTGTGGAGTCTCCTCCTTTGGAGATCTTCCAAACCTGCCTGGATGCCACCCTGTGCCACATGCTCTAGGTGTCCCTGCTGGAGCAGGGGGGTTGGACTGGATGATCTCTAGAGGTCCCTTCCAACCTTAACCACTCTGTGATTCTGTCATTCTGTGAAATAGGTCAAGGGGTCATTTAATCCAGTATTGTATTTTTAGTCATGGGTACTCTGAAAAACATGTAAAGACCATGAGCCTTCCCTGCCCATACTCTGACAATAAGAGTTTGTCTCTGAAGGGCATGGGGCATCTCAGAAGAGATGCAGAAGCTGCAAAAAAGAAGAGTTGAGTTATTTTTCATATGCTACGTATCATGGCAGGCACACAATTTGGTTGATACATTGATATTTACATACCTATGTCATAGAATTCATTCTCAAGACTTATCTATATGCAAAAGAGGTTGTGTTCTTTTGTGGTGGGGCCATCACAAATCACAGCCTGGATTCAAGCTTTTCAGGCCCTGAGAGCATTTGAATTCCAGGCATTCTTTGTTTGACGTTCTCTCTGCTCCCACCAACACAAAACAAATCTAGCTAATGCAAATATGATAATCTTTCCAGCAGAGGGTTTATAGGGTGCACATATAATTAAGCCACTTTTCTTTTTGGATTTTCAGTAGCTCCATCAACTTGTTGTTTATATATTTAACGTTGTGTAAACATACATTTTGAAATGTATGGTGTAAGATTTTTGAGTCAAGTGCTTTTCCCTGGCTATCCATAAGCTGCTAGGGAACAAGATATCATTTTCTTTCTTCCTTTCTTTCCTTCCTTCCATTTTTAAAATATATTTTTTTCCTCCCTTGTTTTCTAGTATAATCAAAGGGAAAAATAGTTATCAGGTCCCATAGGCACTGGCACTCTTTCCAACAACAGATTGCAAAGAGGTGCAAACCTCTGTGTGAACAGGGATGTTTTCTGTGGCTGAGGTTAGCAGACTTTGATGCTTTAGGAGTGATCCTAAGTCTCCACTGCTGAGGTGCCTTATCCTCTTGCCATGCAGTGTCTCTCAGCCACAAGGTATCTTTCCTTGTTACTCCATGAACAGGTCCTTTCCTGCTCCAGGGCTCTCATGGGTTCTACTGTGATCAGCAATGAAGCTGCCTCTCCTCCCTCTCCTCTGGAACAGGCTCAGATCCTGCTCTGCCCAGCACTGCCTGCACCTCTGGCTGGCTCAGGCACAACTCACTTCTACCCTTCACTCCAACCCCTAGATGAGTTGGTCCTTCCTACAGGTTCATGCAAGGGCATTGCTATCCCAAGCCACTCCGAACACAGTCCCATCCTAGTGCAGCTCACTAGGGACAACTGGATGAGTGGTGGAGCTCCTATGAGGCAAGAAACTTGCAAGCAATGGAGGTCCAAGCTCTGGGTGAGATGGGGACAGAGCTGGCCACAGATGTGGAGCCAACAATGCCCCAGCTCATCCTGCCAGACTGGACTCGCTCACATGGCCACAGAGCCGGCAGCCCCAGGGTTTGACATGCTGAAAGCTTCTCGTTGGGTGCACAATGAGCCTCCCCCCACCTTGGATGCTGGTGCAGGGCCTTACCTGAGGTTGGTGTTATGGGGGCGGCCGCCAGGCCATTCATGTTCAGAGCCGCCATCTGCTGCATCTGGGCTGCGGCAAAGGCTGCCATGGGGTTCAGGTAGGCACCTTGTGCCACTGATGCCATGATCGCGGCTTGCTGCTGCATCAGCTGGAACAAAGAGAGCAGGGAAAAAATATCACGTGGTCACCAGCAGGGCAGCCCCGCAGGACATGCCTCTGCTTTGAAGATGTCACCCTGCCATGTCTGACCTTCCTTCTCGCCATGGGAGTAGGGCCAAGGTTCTGATTTATGGCAAATACCAGGTTTTCTTATGCCCCTTGGGAGGCCTTCAACGGGTCTTCAGCAAACAAGGACCAAAGCCCTTGGAGTCCAACCTAACCCAGGTCCAGCACCTATCATCTCCAGCACAAGCAAGCAGAGGGACTCTCTGAAGAGCTAGACAAGAGAAGGGGGAAAAACCCTTAGTTTTGGTCTGGAATGATTTTCTCTATCTTGGTATTTTTTTTCCAGAAATTCATCCAAGTGATACCTTTCTCACCTTTGCTCTGTCTGCAAAGAACAGAGTTGGGGAATCGAGTTCCTATTTTCAGACATTTTGGGGTAAGGATTTTGGAGCAGAAAGGTGTCAAATGGGTTTGTATTCTAGAAATCTTTCTTACATTGAAACCAGACTTTGCCATCATTATTTTACACTGAACCTAGCACAAAGGCAGTCCAGTTAATGTGTACAAAAAGGCTGCAATGGGATTGTAAAATGTTCCTGGTGTGAAGAAGGACCTGGATTGAGAGCTGGCTCTTGTCTCCCCTTCCCTGGATGTGCGAGCTAGGTGAGGTGCATCAGGAGGAGGCACTGGAGGCTTAGAAAAAGCTTGTCAAAAACAGGAAGAGCAAAGAGAAATTTCACTCTGTTCATCCCCCAGTCCCTGGCAGAGTTTGACTTAAAGATAATGGCAGGGAAGGAAACAATTGGTTCTTACAGTCATTTTAGACATGACTCATGGCTTTGCTCTCTCCAGAACAGCGAGTGTCTTTATTTTGTTGCTCTCTGTGATTTCACTGTCTCTCCCATCAAGAAATGACCACCTGATACTGTTATTTAAGCACATGGGACATACCACTCATCATTAAACAGACTCTAGAGTCCTGGCAAGGACTAGTTTCTTCCCTACTGGTCAGTTTAAAATTGAAATATTAGCCAAATTAGCCATTCCTAAACATATACACTAAAAAAAAAAAAACCACAACAACAACAAAAAAACAAACAAACCCTTGAAATCGCCACTCTCATTCAATTACTGACAATTTCCTCATCACCATCTAGGTACAGAAAAAAGCAACGTGCGCTTTGCCATTGACCTGCTGTAAAACCTTGGGCAACTTGTGTAAACTTGCCTTGGCTTCCCCAGCAACAAAATGAGGCAGAGGAAACCTGCCTCCCTCATAGGGGTCCCTTCAGATCTGCACATGAAAAGTGCTATACCCAAGTTGAGTAGTTTTATTTTCTGTAACCTAATGCAGATTGGTGGCAAGGTGGTGGCTCCTTCTTTGATTGTTAATTACCCTTTTTTATTATACCCTGCATAAGACACTTTCACATTTTAATTAGTGATATCCTGATCTTTGTAATTACTGATGGAGTGATTAGACAATCGTTTCTCTTATAGCACAATGCTGATTCCCCTTTAAGGAGTACATATGTTTCTAGGCATCACTGGAGTTTATTCTCCAGAAGAGGCACTGAGCCGGTGATTTTATTAATTATGCCAATGAGGGAGAGGGAATTTGTCCATCTTTAACACGGGACTGACTCCAGTGCTCTGCGCTTACTGGCCCATATCTCATTTCCTGTGCTGGGTATTTCACTTCAGGAAAGGTGAGGATATAACTGGCTTTATGGCTAATTGTGTAAATGATGGCTGTTTTCAGTACCTATAGGTTCTGCTTAGTACGGCTGATTCTCGTCTGGCTTTTGCTGACTTTTCTCTATTTCTCCAAAGTTAACGAGCCGCGTGTTCAAGCCCACTCCCAAAACACAGAACGATGTACAACCGGTCACACGTGGTCAGCCTGCCCAGCAGATAACAGCCTATTCTTCATATCAGAGACTTTCCTTACAGCTTCTAGGTCATTTTGGCATTACCCACTGTCAGATTCAGTTAACTAAATACAGACAGGGTTTTATCTAAGCTGGTCATACTGATCCCTTGTTATGGTTGATGTGATACAGGCAGTGGAGTCTAAACCAAGATACATGTTTCCCCCTCTTTATCAAGTTGCCTTTGGGCAGATGAACTGCAGCTTTGTTTCTGCCTATTGACTGCATGTGGAGCCCAAGGTGATCACTTCAGCTGCAGATACCAACATCGTCAGATGAAATCCTTCCCATACCTTGCTTGGGCCTGAGCAGAAGTTTTTGGACCTTAGTTCCCCAACCATTTTAAAGAAAAGTATTAATCTTACTTTGGCTTGTATTTCACTTGTGCTGCAAAATGAAATAGGCCCAAGATGGGCTCTATCTATAAACTCGGCTGAGATAATGCGTTGCCACTGGTAGTACAAATGATTGTACTGCTCCAAAGAGAATCTCCATTTTGCACTCAACAGAGCTAAGCAATCACTTGTGACATTATTTATGGCTTATGCAGCTTCTTTTCCTGCCTGTGAATGTATGTAAGCTGTTCAGAGTTAACTCCATAGTGGAAGGAGCTCCTCCTGGTTTGCTAAGTAACCTGACTGTGTGGCTTCTTTCATATTCAGAGGGTTTACAAATTTTCAAGAAAAACCAAGTTTGGAGCATATGACTTGGCTATATGCATGCCACTTCTTGGAGTTTAACATTATTTATGCATTTTTTGTTACATATCATCAGGGAGAAAGAAGAAGGTATTTTCTCTCTCCTTATGAAAACAAGAAAACTATTCCTAACCTGCTGATTGCTGTCTAAAGCCTGGTGGGTTTCAGTGAAACATTTGTTCAAAAATGCTCATAATCCCACAGAAAATGAAGTAGGAGCTTGAGAAGCAAAAAAGTTGAAAAAGTTGAAAACCCAACCCAGACCTGTGTGTTCACTGTTTCTGAATCAGAGAAGCGTTAATCATAAATACACTATTTGCCCTGCTACAAAGTATTATGTAGCTGCTAAAAAGTAATTTTTCCCTGCATTAATAGGGATTTTTTTAGAAACATCCTTCCAAAATAATTTCACAGTATGCACTGAATAAATATTGGAAGAAAATATTCTTCCCTTCAGCACTATCTCAGACCATTTAAAAGAAAAATCCTTTCATCTCCATGGGAGCTGGGGCACGGAGGCGGAGGGGGCAACTCAGCTTTTATGGTCAACACTGTAGAGTCACTGCAGCTCTGACACCCCAAGGTGACCACTTTTGATGACTACCAAGATCTGTGTAGGGCTAGATATGCACAGATTATTACTGTCCACAGTTCAGGAGCTGCAGCCATTTGCACAAGTCTTTCAGTGCTAGGGGAGCTAGGATTTACTGAAGGGGAAGGACTTGCTCGAGGCTGAAGAGCAAATGTTACAGTTGCCCATGCTGCCTTGTCCCCATCTGTCCTTACTCACTAAATCTATGCTTGTCCCCTGCTGCAGAAATAGAATCAGTCCCATGACTGGAATTTGGCCAGGAGACCGTGGCTAACACTCCCACCCCATTTTTTATGCAAACTTGATTTATGACTTTGATCTTATTTTAAATAATTTAAAAATTAAATAATTTATACAGTATCTGTCACTTTCCAAGGATCCTTCCTTTGTTCTTGCTTTGCTCTTCTGCATTTTTCCATCTTCCCAACCCTTTCTGTTCTGCACACATTTTCTTTTCTGCATTGGGGGGCAGCAGTGACATGAGACAGCTGCTAAGTACCTGCCACTTCCTTAAGAAAAGGACTGAAGGAGTTTTTGCCACCACAGCTTTTTTGTTGTTGTTCAGGATAGGATTTTACTACCACTATTAGTAGTCTGGTTTGAGTTTTCTTGCTTGCTATTTTGGGCTTGTCATCCCATTGCTTATCAGGGTCGAACAAGTCGCTCTGCTAATGAGCATCAGCCTCTTCCTCCACAGGCTGGGTTCAAACCTCAAACTACCTTTCATGGAGCCTGTGGAAACAGCTCCCAACACCCAGCAGACATGGACTCACACTGACCTGATCGCAAAACCAGCTGCTGCCCTGTGTGTGAACTAAAATAAATAATTGCCTCGTAATAGGAGAAGCTAAATGAGTGTGAGACGTTATTATTGAAAACAAATCAATTGAAGCAAAGAATCCTCTTTTTAGAGACCTCTATAATGAGCTCAAAATGAACTTGTCTTGGATTTTTTAATACAAAATAGGTGGGGAAGAACTCATGTGACTTTCTGTATCACTGAACCAGCACATACGGTTGATGGCAAGTGTTTCCTTGTTTGTTTGTGGGGCACATGAGGCGGGAAGGCAAAAAACAGGTGCAGAGCAGAACACACTTTGCCTCCTGATATTTTTGCCTCTATGGCCATATGGTTGCTTAACCTGAGGACTAGTTGTTTAGCCTATGCGAGGCCATCGCAGCTGTCAAGGCTAAGGTTGGTCAAGCCGAGGTAGCGAGCAGCAGTGGTGAGCAAACTGTGGCATGGCCACTTGCTGAGCTGCAGAGGAAGCAACTTACAGGGGAACTGGGACTTAGATCTGTCCTGGTAGCAACAATAATGACTGCTGGTCAAGCACCGATGGGCTGAGATCCTCCTAGCCTCTCCCTAGTAGTGCTGCTTTCATATGGCTGAAGGGACTTGAGTGACAAGCCTGCAGCTGCCCACTGACCTCTTAAACAGCCTCCCCACATGGATTTCTGATGCACTGGCTACTGTGATGCGTGAAAACCTCTTTGTGGGTAGCTACTGCTACCCTAGCGATCTGCATGTGGGATCCTCTGGGGAGATTCAGCATGCACCCCCTGCTTGGGGGGCTGTGACAGCCTCCTCCATGGGGACAGACCCCTAGAAAACCTGATTAACTAGCTCTTGTGGGGCTACTTGGGGATTCTTCTATGGAGATAGCACTCAAGCTTGAGCTTCAATGGGAGAGCTGGGAGGACAATTGAGTGCAAACCAGAGAGCCCGGGATCTCATACTAGTCCTGGCCTCACTACTAAGCACCAAGGTAGTTCTTAAATTTTTGTGGACATCTGGTCTGTGCATAAAGCACCAAGGAAGGCAGCACAAGAGACATGTCCCTAAGGGAGACTGGAAAATAAATAATCTTGGTCATCATCTTCAAGTGGAGAAATGAGGCCAGGGGTTGAATGATTCACCCAAGGTGACACAAGTTGCTGATGGAAGTGGCCTCAGTGGTCAGTGCTGTCCTGCTCTTGCATTTTCACCGTTTTATCTTCCCTCCTCTTGACTTGCCTTAGCTCTCAAACTTCAACTGCAAGTTTTGGCTGAATAAAACTGCCCCTACTATTCCTCCGTCCTCTATCGATCTCGCCATCTCCTGCTGCCATTTACAAGGTGCCAATCACCCCTGAATTTACGAGGTGCCAATCACCCCTGATATCTAAGAGCCGGCAGCCCAAGGTGTATTAATCGGATCAAGGGAACGTCCCACAGTCCGAGCACTCCCTTCCTTTTCCTTTTGTGTGAGATGCTGAGATGAAGCAGATAGGGAGAGACACAGATAGTGAGGTTGATTGAGAGTCAGGATCTGAACACGCTCTGGATGCACAGGCGCCACACAGAAATGTGATCCCATCATTTAGACAGCTCTGAAGTCCCCAGGGTAATTGGTGTCAGCAGCTTATCATATCCAATGGGTCAAGATCTAAAACTTATTCTTTCACCCTTATTAGCATATTCACCAGGGAAAAAAAAAAAAAAAAAAAAAAAAAAAAGGATCGGTCCAATTGTGCTTTCACAGAAATCTTTAGGAAAAATATTCACTGGATTCAAGGGGAGCAGAAGCAGACCCAAGAACTGTTTTTACTTTCTCCAGATATAAATACTCATTCAAGCATTTATCCTCAAAATGTCCAGTATTATTTTGTGGTTAAAAGTAAAAGGACAGAGTTCATCCTCCCTTACACCAGTATAAACCTAGGCTAACTCATTTATCCTGGTAATTAGAAGAATTAATCTAGATTAAAAATAATGTAACCAAGAGGAGCTTTTGTCCTGCGCATCAGGACAGCCATCTTTACCACCTCTCCACCTGCCTAATAGATGCCTGTAGCATAATGCTACAGCTGCATCTTCTGCCTGACAACCTCCGCAGATGCTCATCTCCAGCTGCCCATGGGTTGTCCTCCTGTTCAGTCGCCTGGTACACTGGGCACAGATGTTGCCATCCCTGCCAGGCCGCTGGCCACTGGCCTGCACTCGGTTATGTCTCTTTTACCCTTGATGATGCTGCAGCTTTCCCCAGTCAGGAGGGCAGTAAAACACAACCAGGCTATGCAGGAGAGAGTTCTGTTGTATGAGAAGAGAAGGGGCTTCTCCTTCATTGATGGGGAATAAAAATGAATTAGAAAATGAAAGGAAAAAATTGAATTTGTCTGATGGGGAGAGAAGAAAAAAGGCCCAGAATAGCACCAGGGATTGCAGCTAGGAGGAGAGGGGCAACTTCTGGAGCTCCTACAGTGCATCCTCGGGACTCCCCAAGGCCGATACAAAGGGCTGACTGGATTGTATCAGCAGTTTACTTATGCAGATGATTTTTGGTGAAGGACAGTTTTGTGGAGCCATGACTTTGTGATGCATATGTATGCCTAAAAATGCTTGTCTCAGCGGCTACCATTCTATTTGCGACCACACCAAAGGTACCCACAGTCATGCCTGTGAAAGTATGAGTCTGGCCAAATACATCAGCCTTCAGCACAATCTGGGTGGCCTGGTCACAGAGGAAGACAAGAAACCTGGGTGCCTGCCCAAGGGCTGGATGGCACTGACACAGAACAGAGAACTACAGTGAAGTGAATTCAGAATCAAATGTTTTCCAAATCCTTGAAGGTTGGTGGTGTCTGGATTGGATGGCAATGGAAATGTCCTGCATGGACACACACTCAGTCATAGTTTGGCTACTACTAGAGGCACCTACTGCACCTCTGGGACTTCTTTGGAAGATGCCTCAGTTTACACCAGAGAGAATGGCTTGGTTTTCTCCCAAAGTGGAACTGATTTAAAGAAGGAATCACTGGATCCTCCTCTGCTTTGGTCAGTTGTTCCTCTGCTCAGGTGTGCTTTTGTGCTGTCCTAGGTGCTACCCCTGTCCCCATGAACATGCAAAGAGTCTGTGTCTATACTTACTGCCTGTGCATAGGCACCATACGCTCCAAACTGGATGGCCATGGGGTTGAACATGCCCATCTGTCCTGCCATTTGCTGCATGCGTCTCATTGTACGCTCCTTGTCTGTATCTGCAAACTTCACCACCAGACTCGAAGAGGCTCCCTGTAGATCAGGAAAGAAAAGGAAAGATACAAGGGATTAGCCAGGTATATGTTGATTCATGCAATCCACATATCTGACACATATTTGCTAGTGTAGGATCCAGCTGGGAGTGCTTTTCCTCGACAACTTCTCAGGCTTTTACACTGGACATTTGCAAGAAGCTGAGAGCATCAGAAAGGAATGAAACGATGCCTCAGAGTGAATGAATGGGGTCATCAGGCTAATTCTTAGTTTTCTCCAAAAATCAAACTTCCAGAGTGTCATTAACATGCTCTTTGAAAAAGAAGTCACCTCATTCTTTCAACCTATAGAAACCCTCTGGCCTATTAGCTGTTATCACAGGACAAAAGATCTGGGCTAGGTGCACCAATATATACATGTCAGATCCTCTGCACTAGGTCACCCTTCCACACAGCAGTGTGGCAGGGTGGCAATGGGGAGACAGTCGCCTGGGGAGCTGGGCTGCTGCCGAGCCTGGGAGATAGGCAGATGAGCTGTCAGGAGACGGACAAAGAGGAACCCAAATCATTGCATTCCTACAGTATGCTTCCCTTTTGATACACGGGTATTCACTGATGGGAAAAACAGTCAGGTGGGAAACTACCAGCTCAGCCTCTAGCAGTGGCAATAGAGGAATGCTGGGTCATTGTGCTGTTTTTCCAGCAGAGGTGGGAATTTCTGGGATTGTACAGGGGGAGTGTAATTAACTTGCTTACACACACACACCTATGTACCTGTAACAGGGAAAAATAGTCTCAGTGAAAGCAGAGTTGCTCTGCTACAAGTTTGGAATAATGTAGTAAACCATAACAATACACGTACACATATATAAGTCCAAGCTATGCATATTCAATAGCTTCTCCAGATCCTCAGTTATGAATAAAGAATTGAGGAATTAACTTGCTAAAAAACAATCTAAGGCCACACAAAGAGCAATGTTCCCCTGGATAAGCAGCGTTTTCTGGGAGGAAGAGTGTTGCAGATAGTTAGGGAATGGCGGCCGGAAGATATCGTGCTGTACGGAAAGATAGGGCCCCTAGTAGCCAATAGCATTTAGTTTATGATGTAAGCAGACGGCTGTGACGTTGTAAACCTAGATATATAACACCTTGTTACCCATCAATAAATGCCATTTGCCGTCCACCACATTGGTGTCAACTAGCTGATGGCCCAAGCGGCTTGGGGGTGGTCGCCGTGCCGTCCCTGAACCAGGTTGCCGCGCCGTTTGAACTGCAACAGAAGAGATCTTTCTTTTTGACCCATTACTTTCTCTCTAATAAATCTATATCCCACTTGAACAATGTGGTGAAGAACAAGGGTTTGAAACAAATGACTTAGAAAAACAAAGGGAGGGAGAGCCTCATTCAAGGGTGGAGAGCAGCCTCCAAAAGTTATTACAAGAGCAAAACAGAAAGCAGGGGGGATAAAAGGTGGGGAAAAAATCAACCAAAATTCCTCTGCATTTCTGTGCATTTCTGCTCAAAGCTAGGCAACTTTCCTTTTTTTTTTTTTATCACATGATGTAGTTATTGATCCTTCCCCAAATCACACTCTTAATTGCAAGTCATGCTAATTATCACCTGGACCAGTCCTTAATTAGATTTCAACACTCATTTAATTAACCCTGATCCAAGAGACTGTTTGGTAACCTGGATGTAATGATTTAAACCTATTTGCAGCTGTATTGGAGGGAGGCACTTGTCCACAGCAGATTAGGTAGTTTAAAGCTGCTTTTGTAGCCCACAGAGTGGCTGCTGCAGTATGGTAGGCAGAATAGAACCTGGAGGACTGCAAAGCTGAGTAGAGTGAATAAGCACTCATCTCTCTAAGTGAGTTTTGAAGATATAACCTGCACTGTTTAGTAGGACAGGGAAGTGTAAATAAGTTGCTGTCTTCTTCCTACGCCTTTTCTTTCTCTCCCTATTTGCCCTGGAAGTCGTGGGGTCAGAGATCTGCCTTGGGGACTGGCTGATGCTTTGCATTTTTGAAAAACAAACTATTATTGTAAATGGCACTATGAAAACATGGGTAACTTCCATATGAAGTTCTTGCCCTTGGAGTGTTCCTCCCTCCTGATGTGAGTCATAGTGACTGCACAGCAGCTGTTTGACCCCATGGAATCTGAGACTGCTTCTTATGAGATATTTTTCTGGGTTGCCTGTCACAGCAGGACTTTGAGGTTCTTTGAACATCATTTCATATACACAGGGCAGAAAGGCCTTTGGCAAATCAAAGCAAGTTAGAGCATGCACAATGAAGAAAGAGGAGGAAAAGGAGCTTTTTTGTTTGTTTCTTAGAGAGTGCTCTCTGAAGAGAGATATGTGTAAGCACTCAATAGATATGTAGCCAGTAGAGCTGCTGCATTGGTTGTGAATATGAAGGTTAACCTTGGGGTGGAAAGGGTTCCCTGCATCTTGTCCTTTCACATGGCCTGAAGGAAATCAGACAGCAGAATCTATCGGATCATTCCATGCAGAAGTCTTAGTGGAGGAGTCAAACAACGCTGCTTACCTGCATTAACTGCAAGATTATTGTCTGCTCCAGTGACTTCATAGAAGTCACTAATCATAGAATCATAGAATGCTTAAGGTTGGAAGGGACCTCTAGAGGTCATCTAGTCCAACCCCCCTGCACACACAGGGTCACCTAGAGCATGTGGCACAGGACTGCGTCCAAGGGAGTTTTGAAGATCTCCAGAAAAGGAGACTCCACAACCTCTCTGGGCAGCCTGTTCCAGTGCTCTGTCACCCTCACCGTTAAGAATTTTTTCCTTAAGTTCCTGTGGAACTTTTGATGCTTTAGTTTCTGGCTGTTTCCTCTAGTTCAATCCGTGGCCACCACTGAAAAGAGGCCAGCACTATCCATCCACTGGACTCTCTTCATTAGCTCCATATCCCTCTTGTACTGTGGAGCCCAGAACTGGACACAATACTCCACATGCGGCCTCACCAGGGCTGAGTAGAGGGGCAGGATCCCCTCCCTCGACCTGCTGGAGATGCTCTTCTTAACGCACCCCAGGATCCCATTGGCCTTCTTGGCCACGAGGGCACACTGCTGCCTCAGGGTCAACTTGTCATCCACCATGACACCCAGGTCTTTCTCTGCAGAGCTACTCTCCAGAAGGTCGGTCCCCAGCCTGTCCTGGTGTCTGGGGTTATTCCTCCCCAGGTGCAGGACCTTGCACTTGTCTTTGTTGAATTTCATGAGGTTTTTCACTGCCCACTTGTTCAGTCTGTCCAGGTCCCTCTGGATGGCAGTGCAGCCCTCTGGGCTATCAGATACTCCTCCCAGTTTGGTATCATCAGCAAACTTGCTGAGGCAGTGCTCCGTCCCTTCATCTAGGTCATTGAAGAATAAATTGAACAGGAATGGACCGAGTGTTGTCTAATCTATTAGACAACATTAGAAGGACCATGGAATGGGGCAGATGTTCAATGGGATAAAATCCCTGATACCTTCTGTGGAAGAATGGCCTGAAAAGGGGGAAACAGAGAAAAACTAGGGCCTAACCGAAGTTTTGGCATTACAAAAGCTTGCTTGGGGTGATACACAGTTGCCACTAACCAGGATGGCTGGTACGCATGGACTCGGCTCCTCCATGGTTCCCTAGGCAACACAATCTGCCCTCCATGCAGCTGCAAAGGGGAGTAATGGAGGCTGGAGCGGAGTGAAGACACCGCGGCCAAACTCTGTTGCACTCCCTGTGCTGGGTTGCTGATAAGCCACACAGTAGCTGTCCAATGGGAGATACATGATAACATGTCCGGTGCTGAGCCAGCAAGGGTGGCAAATCACGCCTTTCGCTTGAACTTTGCTCATTATAATGTCAAAACACACCTCCATCCCAAAAGTTACCTGCCTCCGAGGTATGACCATTCCTCACCGAGCATGTGCTCTATTATTTTGATTGACTGTACCTTTAAATGAAAGCAAGAAACTTCTTCACCAATCAATAACAATATTAAGTATGAGTCTAGTCACTCAAGCTCCACCTGAATGTAAAGAAAAATATAAAAGGTGAACTAAGGATGAAAAGGAGGTGGGAAGAATCCATCGTAACTCTTGGGTCAGTTGACGGGCTGAGTCCCCTTTCCTCCCCTCAGGTCAGGACGCCGTCTGAGGAGACTGAAGACTGAGAGCCCTCTCCCATCTTCTGGGGTGAGTGATGATTGCACATTTGAACATCAGAGTTAGCGAAAAACCCCATGCTGTAGTAGAGAATTTCCTGTACTGACATCTGAAACCTGCTTTGTAAATGTTGTATTTGAATAAATCATACTGTTTGTGAACTCGACTACTTGTTTGGGGGGGGGGCGATCGGACCTACGGTCCACAGACTGTTTGTGAATCTGATACTGGCAGAGTTGGGCATATAGGTAACAGTATTTGATATTCCCCACCACCACCACTACGGCTTTCAAACTGCAACATTTTACACCTTCATCTAGACTAATTCTTGCTTTCCTCAAGCAGTTGAATCATGGTGTAAATCAGCCTTTGTCTGCTGATAAAGGCAATAGGCCTGATCATTTCCATCATTTATTAGTAATACTCAAGCTGTGTGTAAATTCTGCATTTTAGCAAGTGAAAGACATATTTATTTCTCTACCTTGCAGATTCACAGTCAAAAGAGGCTGTTACAAAACTGAGCATTCTTACTAGTGCTTCTGTAATAGGCTACTTGGAAATAGCATTTATCTCCTTTCCCATCATATCAACCTCCTTTTTCAAGTATTTTGGTATGTTCTGATGAAAATAATAATATAAAGGCTAAGTATTATTATGCTTTCCTCATTTTCTCTTGGGCCAGCAGGTCTACTTAATATGACTCTCTCGCTTCCCATCCCCTTCCTGGAAGTGGTAATGAATTGTTCCCCTTAGTCAGCAGAGTTAGATGTTTTCTAGGCTGGCGGGGAGAGGAAAAAGATGGAGGAAAAATCACCCTGTGCCACATTCACTTTGTAATCCCTAATCAGAGTCCTCTGTGGGAAAAACTAATTTCCCAGCCTGTCTTGACATGTGAAATAAAGTCATTCTTGAAAATGGAGCTTGACAGGTTGCTTGTGAAATTTCACATTCAGCTAAAAATAAAATATCCATCCATTGATATTTAATTTAAAGGAAAAGGAAAGCAAATCTTTTGCCTGGTTGTCGGGACTGCTTTCCATTAGTTATGGCCTTCTAAATGGACTGTATACACAAATTGGAACATAAGCTTTAAAGAAGACCAAACAATACGGCACAGCATCAAGGAAATGTGCTACTGTCTGGAACAATATTCACAGGAAAAGTTTTGAGATATTGTTTTCATGCTGAATACATGCATAAATTTTCTTATCCTGTCAGTCCCCTAAGTCACTTCTGACTCAGTTATCTAGCTTTACAAATGCTTAGACATCCTTTTTCTTGAAGAGTTAGTAATCTTTGCCCTAATTCATCAATGTTCTTAAGCTCGTGTTTAAGCTTAATCAATGTCCCATTGGAGGTAAGCATATATTTAAGTTCTTTCTGCAAGGGGAAATATAGGTGGACTTCTAGTTGTTGGTTAGTTGGAATGGAGCCTGTCAAAAGTTCTTGGCCAAAGCTACTTTGAAAATGCCTGCTAAATTTACAAATGTTTGCTTCAAAGTGACCAAAGCTCTTCATGTAATGCTAAATATAGCCCTGCTTTGAATGAGGGGAGTTTGGCCAAGTGATCTTCTGAGATCCCTTGCAACCTAAATTATTCTATTATTTAGAGTGTAGGAAACTTGAATGTGCAGGTTCCTTTAAGGACTTTTCAAATTGTTAGCTCTGCACACCAGCTGAGATGTCTAAATGAATAGGTCCTACTGGATATTTCCCATTTGGGAATCAGACTACCTGTGTAAGTGTTGCCATGTGAAGAGGGTTGCTCTTGTTTGAAACTGTGGCCTTGTTGGGGGAGGAGGGTAAGAAAGAAAAACCCCAAAAGCAAGCAGAGTGATAAAGTGCTAACACTGACATCTTAATTCCTCCCCTGCCATCCCCAATGGGAAGAGCAGTGAGGGACTCAATGTTGCCCAATGGAATTTCCTCCAGAAGGCTAGAAATACCCCTGTGGACCAGGGAATGTTTTACATCTCTAAGACTGATTTATACATGATTCTGATCTCCTAGAAAGGTCAGAGCTTGTGAATTATTTTAGCCTCACTAGGTCCTAATTTCATGCGGACGAGACAGGTGTTGAGCCCAGCGAGCCTCGCAGGAGCTGCTGTTGGTGCTGGGACTAGGACAGCGTTTGGTTGCCGCACTGCCTCTCTCACACCTTTGTTCCCGTTTCCCCTGTCTGCTTCCATGGATGTTGATTTAGTTTCCACCTCCTTTTGGACCCGTAAAGGGACATTACGGTGCCAATTAGCTCCTTTTGTCTACAGAGATGCCGTGTGGCTCACAAGCAGTTATCACTTTTATCCTATTTGGAGGTAATGAATTTGGCGGCACAAAATGGTTTGGAGGGAAGAAGAAGGAAGAAAGCACAGGGAAGGCGGCAAGTGAAGCCTGTCACGTCCCACAGGCTTCTTAGCTGTCCTGCCAGATGCCTGCATGGCCAAGGAGATGTGACTAGAGAATAAAAGCAGCTCTGATGAGTACCCCGGCCCCAAAAAGGCCATCTTCCATGCCGGTATGATTCATACCCCCGTCAAGCAGCTGGGCTGCCTGGCTTTCTATTCTGGGACCTAGAAACGTGTGATTTATTAGTTCATTTATGGAACAAGAGGGAAGGGAGGGAACATGGTCCTATTATTTTTATTTTATATTGAAGGAATTAAGGGAAACTATGGTAATTTGGGCATGGCTGGCCCAAAATCAGTTGTCACAGCGGCATCAGTGAGGTGGGAAAGTCCATGAACCTCAATCTGTCTCTGGTCAAAAGCCAGTACCTAGAGGACCAGTAAGCCTGAGCTATCAAGACCCATTGGATCGTGATGGAAGAAGTGCCTGCAAATTAACGTCCAGGTATTATATATCTCTTGCTTCTTTCATCCCAAAGGACAATGGGTCACTTTATAAATGGTGTGTAGGTGGCATATTCAGAAAAAAAATCATTCATTAAAGAAGGGAGAGCTGGGTATACTGCTGGTGAGTTATGAACAGTTTCTTAAAGTGTTATTATTTCTCAATAGAAAGAATGGGTGTGTTGCACCTGGCCTTGATTTAAGCAAGGTAGCCTGCTACACAAACACATTGCATGGAGTATGTTTTATTTACAGAGCTGTACATCAATAGCAAAGAGAAAAAATGTCTCAGCCAGCATCTCTACTCTGTTTCATCAGCTTCTCTATGAAAGAAATGAACCAATTTGAAGCAAGTCCCTCGTGGGAAGAGTTGTGACAGAAGCTGATCTGATCCTGTTAATTTTCACAGTGCAGCTGTCAGCAGTACTCCACAAAACCAACACTTCCTATCCACACATCAACCATTCAGTTAACAGAAGAAGGAAATAAAGTGCAGCACAACCTTATATCACAGCTTTGATGTTTCCAAGCAATTTATGAAAGTGTACACAAATCTAATTACAAGCCCCACTGCTTCCCATTTACATGGGAAAGCTCAAGTTCAGAGCTGTTTATATCAAAATAATTTTTAAAAATACCTTAACTAATCTATGACATTGGGGCCCCCCACTCACCAAAGCCACCACATCACTCCTCCCAGACGCTTTCTGCCGACTCAGCACTTTGGTTCCAGCACGAATGTTGCAGCTTGGAGCGGGTCAGGAATGCCAGACATCAACTTCATAGAAGCTGGAACTGACTTCGTTTATTAGCTTTTCATGCAGTACATTTATATGATTCTTAACAATTAGTGATGTAATTACACAGGCTCCTAATTGGTAGACAATGATCTAACTCAGACCCTTACAGCCCCCCTTACTTGTTTAGCTCATCCTTTTAGTTCAACAGCTCTTTTATTCCCTCTGACCTTGGTCTACTTTCTTATCTCCTAGTTAGCACTCCCTTTGTTCTTTCACTGAAACCTGAAGGCTGGAATTGAGCAGGCCTGCTGGGCAGCCATGTACGCGGCTCTCTAGCCATCCCTCTACAATTCCCCCTTTTTCTTTTGTACCAGCAAGGCCTGCTTAGTAGTACAGGACACTTCTTCCTCTCATGATGTTCTGCAGGCTCACACTTCCCACAGCTAGGGTACCGGTTGCTTGCCTGCTACATCTGATGTATGCAAGTTTGCTTCCAGCCAAGGTTTTACCCATTTTGCTGGCACCCATCTGGTTCCAGCATCTGTAACGATACAAGCATACCCTTTTCCCCAGGTTATCAAGTCCAAAGGTCCTGTCACTTTTCCCGTGTTCCAGTCTCTCAGCATCACCTTACACGGACCCGACTTTACTTCTGTCAGGGCTCCCTTTAGCCCAGCCTTGTGTTTGACCATCAGAGGGACTAGGCTGTCCTGGGGTAATCTCAAAATTTTAAAACATATTCTGCTCTTGCCAATTTTTCTGCAGGCATAATTCCCAATTCTCCTCTTTTTTTTTTCTTTTTTTTTTTTCCCTTTTTTCCCTTTTTTTTCCTTTTTTTTTTTCCTTTTTTTTTTTTTCTTTTTTTTTTTTTTCTTTTTTTTTTTTTTCTTATAGCTGGCATTTCAGCGTTTGGTTCATATGTTCCACTATGTCATGGTCCTCAGGATGCAATAGTATGGTGAAAAAACAATCTTTCAAATCGATTATTAAGATGTCCCAATCATTTTGAAAGGTCCTCGATTTCCATTTCTATTTATGTTTGCATAGCTTCAATTTGGTTTCCTCCCCAGAAATTGCTTGGGATTTCTATATATTAAGGAGGCCCCTGCTCCAGTAGCATTGAGGCTTTTACAATTTGTAAGGACTGTTGCAGGTCCTTCCGTGCCAGTTGCACTGGAGCTTGGCCGTCGCTTCATTTTTGTTTCCCATGCTGAAGTACTTCCCTAGTCTCTTTCCAAGGATACAAGTCAGAGTACGGCTCCCAGTCCTCCACTGGTTGTGGGGGGTGGGAACGCCATAGTCTGAGTTATTCCTGGCTTTCCCTCTTTCAAATTCTGTACTTTCCTGTTGTGCTTATTCAGCCCTCTCTGCTGATATATATATTACACAATAAAGATCTAAAGACCACACACACAAACAGCACAAACACAATTTCTGTCCAGTGGCACGACCTCACGTAGCTGTGCACTCCACTAGTGAGTTCCACTGTCTCAATTGCCAAGTCCCATCCTCGTTGCCAATTAGGTTGCGAATGGGTTTGGGATTCGGCAATAATCACACAGAACAAAGTGGCTGAAAGCCAGGTGAAAGCCAGGTGAAAGCACGTTAAAGAAGCAAAGTATGCCTAATTACTCGTGAGGTAATACTTGTCGGCAGGACACTGAGACTGCACATTCTCTTGAGCTGGCAGATTAGAGGGTTGCTGACAGGCTCCTAACTCAGCGGGCGTCCCCGCAGAGACAACGTGGGTCTCGGTGCTAGGAGTCTCACCCCCCCCCTTTCTCTCTGCACTGTCTGTTTATGCCCGGTGCATCCTGCCACGTAGGGCCAGTACGTGCCAGCAGGCAGACCAGGGGGCGGACAAACCCGCCTTCAGTCACATAACCTTCCCTCCTGGTCGTGCAGGTGCGCATACCAGTAAGTGGTCGCAACCGTCAGTCTGAGGGTCTTGCCTTTCTCATCTCCTCCCTCTCGGGTGTTTGACCTTCAAACTAATTTAGAGGATGTTTGCAGTTAAGTTGGCTACAAACCCGGTTGAGCAGCCGCCTTCAGCTGCTTTTGGAGGAGGTCGGCTCTGAGCCTGGCTGGGCAGCCGCCTCCATGCTCCTTATCACTCAGCCTGGGCAGGCAAACATCTTCTTTCTCAAGGTCTTGGGTTCTATTTTGTACAATAGTTTTATGACTCTACGGATCGTACAAATTTCCACCTTTCAACCATACCTCGTTTCAGCATCAATATACAAAGGATACAACACATAATAGGGATGAACATAGCAAACAGAAATAATAGCCCTAATAACGGTTTCTGTCCTCACTTAAAGCATTACAATTCTTCAACCCCCACTTTAAAAGACGGATCAAATCCCCCTGCACCTCCCTCCTGGCTGTTGTCAAGCCCTCAGCAACATAAGTCTCCTTGATCTCATTCGCCTTTTCTTCCCTGGCCCCCCTTCTCCTTTTTTCAAGGTGATCTAACAAGTCCTGGACCCAGCCGGGCCGTTCTTAGACACGACGGGGCGGTTCGGGAGTGGGGGCACAGACAGTGCAGGTGCCACCGGCACAGATGAGGACACGGGCTGGGGGGGTTGGCAATGGATCTCCAGACACCAGCGGTTTTCGGTGGCGTGGCGGTCCTGGTGTCAAGATTAATTTTGCGATTTGTTGACAGTCACTAGGAAGAAGCATATCGCTGTTAAAAATGTAGGATAGCATTTGTCTGGAGGGCTCGCCTTTGATCCCCCAACGCACGACCGTATCCCTCAATTGACTCAGAATTTTCCAGTCAAACGGATCCCATTTACCCGCTGCCCCCCCTTGACCATCCGGCTCAAAGGTTACCGGGCACGCTACCCCCATAGCCGGCTCCCATTGACCCTCCAGAATTGCATCCCTGATAACCCCAGACCAACGCGAAGAGGAAACCCGCGGACCCGAAAGCCCCCCGGAAGCCCCCGACCACCCCCCATCTGTGGCTCGCCCATCTGCCTGGGCTTGAACCAGCGCTCTAGAGGCTTCTCGGAACAGCTTATCAGAGGGTCGGTCCCGGCTTCGCTCTGGTGGTTGCTCCTGTGGTCTATTTCCAGCTGCCCCTGCCGGGAGTGATGGCGCCGATGGCTGCTGTGGCGATTCGGGAGTCGCGGTCGATTCGGCTGGCGCAGGTTCCGGTGGTGGAGGTGATGACTCCAAGGGACGCTGAAGTTGCGACGACCCACCTCCGAGAACGCTATCGATCAACTCCTTGGCGGTGCTCTTTGGGACTGCAGTGGCGCCTCGTCCAAGGGGGCCCTTCTGCACTGCCGATCCCTCAGGAGTTGATTCCTCCCCTTGCAGCATCTGCGTCGCGGCTGCTACCATTTTCTTTTCAGCCTGCATACACTTGAGCTGATTCGCCACCTCGCGCCAAGTTTGACCCAGTTCTTTGGCAGCTTTGTTGCCCTCCAGAGTGGCTTCCCATAATGAGTTCCCTATCTCACGCCACTCTGTTATACTAAAAACAAATTGTGGCTCCTTTAAATGTCCTTTCTCCCTTGCCCACTTAATCAACTCATACAGCTTCTTCGTGCTCACTGCTGCTTCCCTTTTTGCTAATAAGTCCAGCAGCAGTTGTTCAGCAGCTTCTCGCTCCATGTACACGTGCACTGGGAATTCTGCTTCTAGCCGTTACCCCACGCCGTCTTCCCGTGTGCGCAATCACGGCCGGCTTACCCGCTCCGGTCCACCTTCTTGGTCGGATCACTCGGCTGCACCCATACGTCGTCCTCCGGAATCCCGCACCGTTGTGCCAGGTCCCTGTACCAGTCCCTGTTCGGAATCTAGTCCCTGTTCGGAATCTAGTCCCTGTTCGGAATCTAGTCCCTGTTCGGGCGCCACTTGTTGCAGCTTGGAGCGGGTCAGGAATGCCAGACATCAACTTCATAGAAGCTGGAACTGACTTCGTTTATTAGCTTTTCATGCAGTACATTTATATGATTCTTAACAATTAGTGATGTAATTACACAGGCTCCTAATTGGTAGACAATGATCTAACTCAGACCCTTACAGCCCCCCTTACTTGTTTAGCTCATCCTTTTAGTTCAACAGCTCTTTTATTCCCTCTGACCTTGGTCTACTTTCTTATCTCCTAGTTAGCACTCCCTTTGTTCTTTCACTGAAACCTGAAGGCTGGAATTGAGCAGGCCTGCTGGGCAGCCATGTACGCGGCTCTCTAGCCATCCCTCTACACACGAACACATAATAAAAGCTGCTTCCCCACCACTCTGCAAGCGAGGTGCTGGGCTACAACTTCATCATACCCACAAAGGCCTATTTTCTTTCTTACCTCCACCTGCTCAGAGCTCATTTTGCCGACTCTCACTGCCTTCCCTTCCATCCCTAATTCACCTAAATATTCCTCTGCTGTGTTGACAGAGGGTGAGAACAGCTGCTCAACCACTTTCCATAACGGGTCTGTGTCTGAAGTCAACTTCACGGTGCTTTGCAAAGTCTTAACTGCGCTGCACAGCAATAATAGCAGTCATAAATGTAAGCCAGGGTTGGCTTGCTTGATGGGGAGCCTGAGCATCTGGAGCCAGGAAGATGCAAACTGGTGTCCCATTTGCCATGAGCTTGAAAGGGAGCCGCTGCTCATAAGATTATGATAATGACAGAGGCTTCTCAGGGGTGATTTTTGATAATCTTATATGAAGTCATTTTCATTTGGTGAACTAAGTAGGTGAATGATTTCTCTACTGTAATGAACAACAAAAATCTCTTGCAGCATGAAAGAGTAGCTTGCACATTGTATGTGGGCAAGAAAAGAATCTCTTTGTTTAACGATCAATCATGTTTATTTGGGAATTTCAGTGCTATGACCAGACGTCGAAGGAACACAGTGGATAGAGGGCGACAGTCAACATTTTTTGTGGTGTTGTCTTACATATTTTGTTCAATAACAACAAATAGACAAATACATTCATTAAGGAGAACCAACTGGTCTGAGGAAAAAAAAGAAAAAACATGATAACTTCCTGATGTACATAAATATACACACACACATATATATGTGTGTGTATATCATAGAATCATAGAATCATAGAATGCTTAAGGTTGTAAGGGACCTCTAGAGGTCATCTAGTCCAACCTCCCTGCACATGCAGGGTAACCTAGAGCATGTGGCACAGGACTGCATCCAAGCAGGTTTTGAAGATCTCCAGAGAAGGAGACTCCACAACCTCTCTGGGCAGCCTGTACCAGAGCTCTGTCACCCTCACTGTTAAGAAATTTTTCCTTAAGTTCCTGTGGAACTTTTGATGCTTCAGTTTGTGGCCATTACCTCTAGTTCAATCGGTGGCCACCACTGAAAAGAGGCCAGCACCATCCTCCTCACTGCCTCCCTTGAGGTACTTATATACACCGATCAGCTCCCCTCTCAGTCTTCTCTTCTCCAGGCTGAACAGGCCCAGCTCTTTCAGTCTTTCCTCATAGGGCAGATGTTCCAGGCCCCCGATTATTCTCGTAGCCCTGCGCTGGACTCTCTCCAGCAGCTCCACATCCCTCTTGTACTGTGGGGCCCAGAACTGGACACAATACTCTAGATGCGGCCTCACCAGGGCTGAGTAGAGGGGCAAGATCACCTCCCTCGACCTGCTGGAGATGCTCTTCTTAATGCACCCCAGGATCCCATTTGCCTTCTTGGCCACGAGGGCACACTGCTGCCTCATGGTCAACTTGTCATCCACCATGACACTCAGGTCTTTCTCTGCAGAGCTGCTCTCCAGAAGGTCATTCCCCAGGTCATTCCCCACATACACACATATAGACATATAAACATATATATATATTTGTATCCTGAGCAATGATACGAAGTTCTTGTTATCATTTGGATTGATCTGCACAGAAAATGTTATATTTCCTGATGAATTTTCTTATTTTCTTAAATGGAAGCCTCCAAGACCCAAGATAAAAAATTTTGGGATTGTAGTATTTTTTTTTTTTTTAGGTTTAGCTAAGTTTCATTTTTCTCAGAACAACTAATGTCTGTTTGGTACTTGTATCCAGATCTCACATTTTCCTTTCTTTTCAATAAAAACAGAGATTCCATCAGAAAAGGTATTTTTAAAGGAAAAATTTCAGCTAGATATAGATCGATATGGGAATTAATATAGATCGAATGGGATATTATCGCATTGAGGCAGAAGGAATGTGGGGATTGAGAGCTGGTCGGACGGCCTTCAGCTGGTCTGATAGCCGGGACTTTCTCAAGTTACCATGTCCCTGAACGGGATTGAAAAAACTCGGACTGCAGCAAGTAAACAACTTGAAGACGTGGAAGTTGTCAATGAAGAGGAACTAAGCGCAACGGCCAATCATCACGAACCAACATGCAGCCATGATCAGGATGAAGAGTATAAAAGGACTCGGGGGGGAGCAAGGGTGAGCGTGGGGTCTGAAGTACTGTACCTGCTTGTATTGGAGATGGAAATTTCTGTGATCTGTAGAGTCATAAAAATCTTCTGTGAGAAGAAGAGGCCAGACCTTGGGAAAGAAGATGTTTGCCTGCCTAGGCTGAGCGATAAGGAGCACGGAGGCAGCTGCTCAGCCCGGTTCACAGGCAGCCTCCCCAGAAACCTGTTGAAGCTGGCCGCTCAGCTGGGCTTCTAGCCAACTTAACCGCAGACGTCCTCCAAACTAGCTTTGGAGGTCAAACACCCGGAAATGAGGAAGAAGAGGAGGAAGGCAGGACCCTCGAATTGAGGGCTGGGAGCCCCGACTGGTGTGCGCGCCTGCGCACCCGAGGGGGGGAGAGTTGTGCAACTGAAGGCGGAGTTTGTCCACCTCCTGGGCTGCCTCCTGGGTCGTACTGACCCTATGTGCCAGGATGCACCGGGCACAGAGAGGACAGTGCGGAGAGAGCGGGGGGAAGGAGAAACTCCGCGGGAGCCCGTCAGCAACTCTCTCGCTCTCATCTGCCAGCTCGAGAGCAGGTTTGGGTCCAGTATCCTGCTGGCAGGTATCACCTCTTGAGTAGTTAGCCATACTTTGCTTCTTTTATGTGCTTTCACCTGAATAAATGCTCGATGTAGTCACCTCGTTCTGGCGTGATTATTGCTGAATCCCAAGCCCATCCAGAACACTGCTTGATCTATAAAAGCTTACGTATAGCATGCATCCCTGGCCGTCCCAACAAAGGAATACTGTAGTTTGACCAAAATGATGTAGGGACTTCTAGAGCAACACAAAAGATTACCTGGCCTATGTAATGGGTTAGATTACAGGAGTCTAGAGATCATAATGGCCTTAATGTTCATTAATAAAGAGAGATATGGACTGAACACGGTGCTGACAATCGCTGTAGGGCATGTTCAAAGTACAGCTTTGAGGTCTGCCAGAGGTTTCAGATGCTGGCAGCTTTGAATCACAAGTAGTTTTCTTTGGGCAGCAGACAACCAGAATGGGGTGCAGATCCCTTTGCTTTAGTCAGGTCTGGTTGCCTCTGCTCCTTCTATGGTCAGTGGGGAGGCAGATGCCCCTAAGGATGATCAGTCAACCTTAAAGTAAATGTCCAAGGTACAGGAGGTAAATCACCATCTGAAGATACTATGAGTCAGCTTAAATATTTGACTTTCAGATGGCTATTGTCTGTTGGAACTTACCCCAAATATTTAGCTTTGGGAATGGTGTTGTGGCAGCTGCATGTGCAGCACAGGGACCTAAGGTTGGCAAGAATGTATCACTGGGGAGAAAGGGCAATTGCAGATTCTTAGGCAGGAAGCAAATATATTTTGTTTTGTTTTGTTTTTAAGCAGTAAGGGTCCTCTGCCTTTCTAATTTTACTGCTGGTAGCTAAACAATATTTTGAATCTCACAGATCATAGGAATACAAAACGTAGAATTAGCTAAAAAGCACACTTCTACTTGGGTCTTGCATTGACAGGTTTCAAAATCTATTTTTGTAGAACAAAATACCTCCAGAGATATCTATTTCTCTCTTTGATTATAATCAAGAAACTTAGATGACAAGCATTTAGATGACAAATGTAGACATAGTTCCTAAACTTTGAGACATCTCAAGTTAAATGAGGCAAGTCTCATCTCAGGTGTTCAGTCTATTGAGATATCCATTACAATTAATGAAAGGGACAGGCATGCCCAGAAGGTGATTCATCCCATCCTATCCTAACATAGACATATAAGGGGAGGAATGCACAGATCTCTAGAAGTGTCTCTTCTTTCTCCTTTGTGGAAGAATCCTAAAGATGCTTACAATAGATACAATAATTTTAGACTGTTAAATCAAATGAATCAAACACTGCCTCTTACCTTATTTCCCTATATGCAAAGTGGATGTGTTAGCACATTTTTAACCCTTCCAGGAATTAATTCACAAGAAGAATTTCTGAGGTGCCCTGGTAGGTGAGGCAGTCAAAGGGTTGCATCAGTAACATGGTTTTGACTCTGGGTTCTGTCTTGGTTAGACTGAGGCTGCTATGATTTTAAATATGAAATGATGAGAGCTCATAGGAGACTTCATTCTGTGTGGATGGATGGACAAGGCCATATCTTAGATGTGTTGTGCAGCAAGACTTTTCAAATTTGGCTGTCACCCGGATGTGAAGACACAGAGAGAAAGAGAAAACTGAGCTGAAGATGATGCCTAGGTAGGATCATAACTGACAGGTAGGATGATAATGTTGTCCACAGTGATTGAGAATGGAAGTGAAGGAGAGGGGAAACAGTGTTTGGGAGGAACAGTCTAGGAGATCTGTTTTATACACATTGAGCTTGATCTGACAACTATACATATGCTAGGAAATGTTGGAAAATCAGGCCAAGATTTTAGTTTGGACAGGAGTCGGTCAGTCCTGGAGAAGTTGGATCTGCAAGTTGTTGCTATAGAAATATTAGCTGAATATGTGTTGGTGGGTAAGACTGCTATGGCTTGTAGGGAGAAGGGAAGAGAACCAAGCAGAGACCCACTTTTGCCTCCATATGGGTGAACAAGAGACAGGAGAGGGCAGAGTCAACAAAGCTGAGGGTAAAGGGCCTATAATGGTTATAAATATATTATAAATATAAGCAAGAGCGCATGAAAATTTTGACTCCCACACGCACTTAGAAGAGGACATGAAGGTCAAGTGCTATCCAAGAGTTGATAGGGAGTATGATTTAAAAGGACCAAAAAGGCACTCTTGGTACCTCAGTGCAGAAGAAACTTTGGGCCTGCTTAGAAGTAAAGGATTTGGGGAAAGTCATTACTCAAAATAATTGCTTTGTGTAAAAATTTAAAACTTTCAGAGCTGCTTGGTCTGCAGTGGAGGTGGGCCCCTAGGAGAAACAAGCCTCACTTGGAGAAGTGGGTTTGTGGGATGACAGTCAGGCACCTGTCCAAGGAAAGGTTAAAAATAAATAAATAAAAATAAATTTTCATAAAAGAAAGTTGCCTTTTGAAACTATTAGGCAACATATGTTGTGTGAACAGGAAGTCACAGTAGAGCAATAATCCTGACAAGCTGTGGAGAAGCAGGAGTCTGCAGCAGGAATGAATGGCTCAAGACCTGACAAGAATGATGATGGATGCCCCGTTGGTAGTACACGAGGACAAGGCAAGAGATGTTTAAAATGGCTGAACCACAGGAACAACTTTGAGCTGGCATGGCAGACGGACAAATGAAGCCAATCTGAATGGTGAGAGAAATGGGAGGGGGTCTGAAAGAAGATGGCAGCAGTGCACCCCCTCCTTTCCAAGGATGAGGGCTACATCGCTGTCTCACCACGAGGTGGCTGCATTTCTCTGTGAACATCCAAACCCTGAAAGAAGCTGAGCACCCTGAAGTTCCATAAAAGAGAATGGGGAAAAAGAGATCATTTGCAGGATTCGTCCCATCTCTTTCAAAGAAATGTCTAAAGCATTTTGAGGGCCTGTGGGAGGAAAGCAGTGTGTGCATGTTGTCTTGATCAAATGCTAGTCACTCGACAGCTCCTAACTTGTTAGCTGAGCCATCATAACTGTGCTGCCCTTAGTTCATGGGAGATACAAGGCAATGCAACATCACTACACTCAAATGAAGAGAATTAAACTAAGAAATTTCTCCTTGTATTTTCTGTAAAATAAGAGTATGGACATGGACAGTTACTGAGGTTTGGCTGATTCATGGAAACTTGCCAAACCATGAAAACTTGATTGTGAGTTTGAGATCTGTGTATGATAAAGGTCAAATTGTGATGCTTTTTCAGATGACCAGATTTGATTATTCAAGAACCCTTCTATAAAAGGTATTTGAATCATGTAAGTAATCAGGAAAAATGGCTCCATAAAAAACTGACTGATGAAATGGACTTGCACATTCTGAATTCAGTTGACTTCAGCAGAATGGAAATTTGCTCCAAAGTAGTCAAAAGATGGGTATTTTTTTCCTGTGAAATGTGTTGAAAACAGGAAGAAAACGGCTGGAGAAAGGTAAGGATGCTGTGTGCATATTAGAACTAGATAAAATCTTTAACACTCCTTGGGTTTTATTTTTTCTTCCTGGTCTTCCTTTTACCTCTGTCAATACCTGAATTTGTAGGGTTTTTCTGGGGAGAGGCACTGACTTTTTATTACACCTCTTTGTAGTACCATACCCTGTGGAACTGCAATTGCTGGTGTCAGCTTATAGACATTATCACTTTGAGACAAAGATTCAAAGAAAGTCATTAAAAGTACCTCTTTGGACATCTTGCCTAAGACAGGTCATAGTATTTCACTATGGGATATCAGCATCAAGTCCAATAAGCAGTTGAATCCTTTAGGAAGAGATTCCCAATCTTGATTGTAATACTTCAAAAAATTGAGGGCCCCTCTTTGAAGAGGTTGTTTTTAATGCTCGCTGTTAGACACTTTTTTCATATAGGTTTGGAAAAAAAAAGAGATCTTGCTAATTTGCTACTATCAGAAACTTTTCTCCCCTCTGCCCCATAAAGACCTTTCCTCTCTACTCCCTGCAAAGTTGGAGAGATAATTGGCCAGTCACATGTATCCAACTTTTCCATTTTCCTTCTGCTTGCCTGAACTATCAGGCTGGAAACACCATCATACTAGTTATTAGTCTAAGTGGAACGATCCCTCAAAGGCTCCTTGGAAGATTCAGTAGCTGGTTTGACTGTCTTTCAAAATCTGGATGTAGGGACCACATTCAGGCCTAGGTAGAGCACTCCTGCCATAACAGAGGGCCTATGTGAAGTACCCATCACTGTGTGGTTTGTCTCTCAATTCTAATGACAATGTATATGTATAGTGTTACATGCAATTTCTACTTTATTCGACACACTGAAACTTAAAAAGTTACACTTGTGGTGAGCTTGGCCCAATGCTTTTGGCAGCTGCAACTCATATGTTTTTATTTCAGGTCATCAAAATGGCTGGTGACAGGACACAGCACCCCTTGAGGTTGCAAGTGTGTGAAATGACAATGTCATCCCAGCCTTTCCACTGACTACCTAAACACACTCAAGGCCCTGCATGCCCAAGCTGTTATTCATCTTTCCTGGAAGACGAATTGCAGAGAAGAGATGAGTCATCCCTCCTCCTCAGACAGGCCTCAGGATAGCAAGGGCTGGACCCATCCACTGGCTACTTCCCCCGCCCCCGCCATAACAGAGTTACTCACCGGCATTGTCTGGCTGCCATGCAAGGCGTTGATGGCTGCTTGGGCCTCTGTATGTGAAGAGTATTTCACAAATGCACACCCTGGAAAGGAAGAGCATAAGAAAGAGTTGCACCTTTTTGTATTTTATGGTTTGAAAATGCATTTACTTTTATTTCGATTGCCTGGTTGCCTGGAAATTTTGCTGAATGTCTGTCCCTCTTGTGTTTCCTGAGAAACAGCAAAGAACTGTACAAAACTGCTATCAGAAAGCAGAACATGTTTATTACAAGTAACTGTAGGGCAGCTTTACAAAAGGGATTTAGTCTACTCCAACACAAAAGGTACCTATATCCTACCACCATCTGGTAGAACTTCATTACAGACTGCTCAGAGCTTGTCTTGTCCCCAAGCAGCTTCAGTTTGACAAAGCAGGAGATAGTTTCTGATGAAGAAGTAGGGACAGGAGTGATCTGTATGTGACAATTGCCACCTTGGCCACCACTGAAGTCTGAACCTTACCCTCTCACAGCTAACATTACAACACAAGCTGCAGAGCCAGTGCCTGCGCAGGTGGCTTTTTTCTGGGCATTAGAGGAACATAGGCAGCTCTTCACTAGCCTGCCTGGTCATGTGACAAGTCTCATACTTTCTGGACTCTTACATAATGATTTGGGGCAAAAAAGTGCATTTATGAGTATGTGCTGAAGTAAAGAAATGATCAACACTTTGAAGGTTATATGCAGCACTTGAGTGGGGGAAAGTATTGCTAACACTCTTAGTTATAAGCAAACTGATTCAGAGAGAGGAAGAGTAATTTCGATATGCTAAGGCATGCTTTTTTGGAACAGACTATAGAGATCTGAGAAGTTTTGGGTTCCATTTCCTCCTATTACTACTAAAGAGCTTTGAGCTTTTAGCAGTTTGCAGAGCCTGAACCATTTCCCTGAAGGGATGCAGACAGCTGGACAGGGTATCTGAATTCCTGCAGTAGGTCAGTCTCACCTTTATTTGCAGTCTCTTTAGAAGGGGCCACTACATCCTTAAGGATCCTAGTGCTGCAGGGCAAAAATAACAACACCAGAACACACCACTTGCAAACTTGAAAAGTAAAGCTCAAAGATGCCCCAAGGCAGTACTGCAGATTGAGAAAAGCAGCAATTGAAGAAAGCAATGGTAGCCCATTCTAAAATAATATGCATATAAATTATCTGTATGAAATGGAATTCATGATAGAATGACCAGCTGGGTAGATGAGGGGAGAGTGGTGGATGTCATATATCTGGATTTCAGCAAGGCTTTTCACACCGTCCCTCACAGCGTCCTCCTGGGCAAACTCCAGAAGTGTGGGTTAGATGAGTGGACGCTGAGGTGGATTAACAATTGGCTGGATGGCAGAGCCCAGAGGGTGGTGATCAGCTGTGCAGAGTCTAGTTGGAGGCCTGTAGCTAGTGGTGTCCCCCAGGGGTCAGTCCTCAGTCCAGTCCTGTTCAATTTATTCATCAATGACCTGGATGAAGGCACAGAGTGCTCCCTCAGCAAGTTTGCTGATGATACCAAACTGGGAGGAGTAGCCGATGCCCCAGAGGGCTGCGCTGCCATCCAGAGGGACCTGGACAGACTGGACAACTGGGCGGTGAAAAACCTCATGAAATTCAACAAGGCCAAGTGCAAGGTCCTGCACCTGGGGAGGAATAACCCCAGACACCAGGACAGGCTGGGGACCGACCTTCTGGAGGGCAGCTCTGCAAAGACCTGGGTGTCATGGTGGATGATAAGTTGACCATGAGGCAGCAGTGTGCCCTCGTGGCCAAGAAGGCCAATGGGATCCTGGGGTGCATTAAGAAGAGCATCTCCAGCAGGTCGAGGGAGGTGATCCTGCCCCTCTACTCAGCCCTGGTGAGGCCGCATCTGGAGTATTGTGTCCAGTTCTGGGCTCCACAGTACAAGAGGGATGTGGAGCTGCTGGAGAGAGTCCAGCGCAGGGCTACAAGGATGATCAGGGGCCTGGAACATCTGCTGCATGAGGAGAGGCTGAGGGAGCTGGGCCTGTTCAGCCTGGAGAAGAGAAGGCTCAGAGGGGACCTGATCAGTGTATACAAATATCTCAAGGGAGGAAGTGAAGAGGATGGGGCCGACCTCTTTTCAGTGGTGGCCACCAACAGAACTAGAGGAAACAGCCACAAACTGAAACACCAAACGTTCCACAGGAACTTAAGGAAAAATTTCTTAATAGTGAGGGTGACTGAGCACTGGAACAGGCTGCCCAGAGAGGTTGTGGAGTCTCTTTCTCTGGAGATCTTCAAAGCCCACTTGGACACAGTCCTGTGCCACATGCTCTAGGTGACCCTGCGTGTGCAGGGGGGTTGGACTATATGACCTCTAGAGGTCCCTTCCCACCTTAACGATTCTAAGATTCTATGAAACTAACTTACAGTTAGGAGCCCTTTGCATTGCTCCTTCCCACTCTGCTCAGACTCTATTTCAGGAAAAGCACAATGATTGCTGCTAATATTTGGATCTAATTTATAAGGAGCTGAGAGGAGACAATCACAAGAAAATGAGATAAACTTCTGCTGGAAACAATAGGGATCAATTATGACATAATCTCAGCCCAGCTTTCCAGCTTCAGTTCAGGTCTCTCACCTGGGGACTCTTGTGCTCCTGGGTGCAGAGGCTGAGCTTTACTGGAAGGGATGCAGGGAGGCTCCTTCCTCTCTTATGTCTTTCAAGAGACAAACTCTACAGTTCAGGTAGAGAAATGCCCCAGATCCACCTCTATCTCCTTCTACCCGATTGCACGCTCCAACCACTGCTGTGCCTGCTTTGGGGTGCTCCGTACAGGATTTACTTCTGCAGCCATATGAAGCATATGCCCCATGGCTCAGAACATCACCCCCAGCTTCAGGCAAGGTTCATGCAGCTTTCTGTCTGTGACTGTGTGAAGTTTAGGTGGGAAACTGTGACCTACCTCTTCAGAGCAATGCTTGCATCAAGGTAAGTGGAGGACTTGGAGGCTCACCAACAGGGGGACCTGGTGGAGCTCTAGGTAGTGGGCTGGGTAGGACTGAAGTCTTTGCAGTTTCATTGCTATGTGACACTTGGATAATCTGCCTAAACCTCAATTTAGGTGGAATTCAAGCCTTCTGGATTTTACCCAAAATAAGTAGCTCACAAATGATATGTGTCACGTTGGTTTCTAGCAGATGGAAAACATTACAGACTGGGAATAACTTTGTGGGAGCTGTGGCCCGCCTGACTGTCTCCTAAGACAAGGACACTACTCTTAACTTCTCTGTTGGATTGACTGCTCTGTGAGTGCGTGAGCATCTGTGTGGGCATCTGTGTGTAAATTAGGAGCTTCACATTCTCGATAAATAGCACCAGCATATGAACGCTTGTAATATTAACTCTGTCAAGGCTCAGTATTGATCCTGAACAGCTCAGTTGAAATGCAAGCCTGAGACTGCAGCCCGCTAGCACTGATAATTAAACTGGTTAGCAATATGGAACTGCCACTCAGATTCAGACTTATAATGAAATTTTTGAAGAAAAAATAATAAGAGAGAGAGAGCGCAAGAATGAATACAACTCTGCAGATTTGGTCTCCTTTGGTACCAGTTTCTTACACATCTCAGACATTATTGCCTTTATTATTACTCACTTTGACTCCTTTGTCATTAGATTTTATTCTGTACAATTCCAGGTGGAGGTAGATGGACATATGGGTTTTCTTTTTCTTTTATTTTTTTTCTCTCCTCTGCTTTTCCCCATTTACTGAGTTATTCAGTGAATGGCTCATTTAGCTGCCTAGCATTATGATGACTGAAGTTCCTTTAGGTCAGTCCCCAATCTACCACCTTCCAGTGGGGCAGCCACCATCTTTTGGTGTCATGGATCTCCCATAGCCAAAAGAGCGTAAAAGGATGCCCACAGTTTGTTTTCAGGCATTTGTATGAGGAAGATTGGGCTTTGCTAAATTACATCAAACTGGTCCCTGCTGCACTTTATTGCCAGTGTGAAGTCTCTTTCTGCCAGCAGTGATTTTATGAAATAGCAATATCTTTTAGTGTATCACTGTGGTTTGGATTTTTCTCCTTCCTGTTGCAAAAATATGCTGGTTGATGTTGTCACATGTCAAAATACTCAGTGAGATATGAACTGCATCTGCAAGGCTGGTCTCTTCCCTGATGCTGCACATTCCAGCACAGTTTATGATATATTATATGCAGATCAATATTTAATGGACACATTATACTGTCACGAGAAGAGAGCTTCCTATTGAAATTGAAGTTACTTTGTCTAGAAAGTGAGTGGGAAAAAAATGGCCCTGATATTCAATAGAGCAACCTTGTTCAAACACCTAGGCTGTAGAAAAGGATCCTATGTGATATCCACGTAACAAGTAATGTCAGAAAAAAATGGCAGGAGGAGATGAGGTATCTCTGTTTGAAAGTTAAACACTCATACATTTCAAAGAGCGAATGCCCGATGAGCATAATGTTTAAGTCAGTGCCTGTACCCTTGTTGTGATGACTGATTGGTGTATCTCTATGCAAAGGCCAATTAAAGAAGGGGAAGACCTGGGGCTGGTGGATGAGAAATAAGCAGAGACCTGTATCTGGCTCTCCTACTAACCTGCCATATGGCCTCAGGGAGGCATTTTCTTGCTGCTGTTTTCCCCCTTGTCATTACCTGCCTCATCTACTTAGACTCAGGCTTCTTTGGGGCAGAGCCTCTTCCCTAAGGGATGTCTCTCCCTATGGAAGCTGGAGCTTTGGGATATGACTGTGAGACAAGTAATAACATCTTAATGAGGTGCCAACTGAGACAGGGTAGGAACTGGTGAGTCAAGATTTGAAACAGAAAATTTCACTTTGCTTAAAGAAAAGATGAGCCTATTTCCTGGGGGAAAAAAAACTCCCAACTTTCCTGTGGCAGGTGAAGAAAGCAAGTTATGTGAGGATGTGAAGGCCTTGAAAGGTGTTCAAAGGGAGGCTGTGCCCTGCAAGCTAGCTGCAACAGGGGTGAATTTGCATGCAGAAAGACAACTCATCAGGGCAATCTGTTTTTAAGTGCAACTAGCTCTTCATTCTTATGTGTAAGTAGAGAGTGACCAGCAAAGAAATGGCCTCTCTTGGCAAATTTGACCCTTTCTAATATAAGAGATGCTGTCCTGATACTGACCTAGTGAATGGGAAATAACACATGCATTAAGACTGGGTCTATCTTGAAGCTAAAGCCACAATATGTCATGAGCCATCATCTTACCTTTGCTGTTGCCATCGGGTCCCCGAAGGATTGTGCACTCCTCGATGTTGCCAAATGCCTCGAATAGCCTGCGCACGTCGTCTTCTGACTGCTGCTTATTGAGCATACCCACAAAGAGTTTTCTGTCTTCTGGAACAAAATAAAGAGATGCTTACCATATTTCAGGAGGGATGTGAAAGTCAAGATGGCTTAGTATCACAAGAAAAAGAAACAGTGATTGCATTGAGATGACATGTTTCAAAAGCTGCTAGTCATTTCAGGTGCCTTGCTCTAAACACCTTAATAGCATCTGATTTTCAGTGAATACTTGACAATAATTTGGAAATTAAAAAAATCCAATAACTCATCGACAACTAAAAAGTTATAACAGTTTCTGAAAATCTAGAGTCTTCCTAATCATCTTTTTCTGCTCTTTTTTTGCAGTCAATTTGCAGGAACTGAAACAAGAGCATTGCTTAGACTGCCATCCAAAAGGAATGTAGATAAAGATGGCATACGTTATTTTTCAATTGGACTTTATTTCTGTAAGATAGTAGCCCTCACAGTGCTATATAAATTGCAGAAAAAAAAAAGTTTAACATAAGCTGGTTTAAATCAGGAATGAATTAATTTAACAGAAGCCACAGCCTGTAAGTGGAGATTTGTCATTCATACCCACTCATAGACACATACCTACCAATTTGTATGTTTTTTTATATACATATTTAAAGTTCATTCAACATGAGCCAGAAACTTTTGAAACATATATTGTTTTTTAAAACAGAAAGTTAACTTATATGAACACTAGTCTCTGAGATAGCTCAAGGAGGAGCTATTTCATGTGAAAGCAGAATGCGGTCTGCAGGTAGATAATTGTATTTTAAATAAAGAAGGCTTTCCATACTTGGACTTATACCAAGTATAGAGAGCTTCTGTGAAGAAGCTGAAGGAAAGGAATCCCTTGAGAAAATTTTGGTGAAAATAGAGAGTAAATCAATGACCACTGAGTTGGTATAAAGATTTCTGAGGGCTCCAAGTGATGCTTCTAGATCAGGTTTATGTTAAAAGCAACACGACTAGTATTACTTGTGGAAGAATTGTTTGTGGAAGAATTGTTTGAAAGCAGGAACTGAGAGGAAAACTAGGGCCTAACAGAAGTTTTGGCATTACAGAAGCTTGCTTGGGGTGATACACAGTTGCCACTTCCAGGATGGCTGGTACGCACGGACTCTGCTCCTCCACGGTTCCCTGGGCAGCACAATCTGCCCTCCATGCAGCTGCAAAGGGGAATAACGGAGGCTGGAGCGGAGTGAAGACACTGCGGCCAAACTCTGTTGCACTCCCTGTGCTGGGCTGCTGATAAGCCGCACAGTGTCTGTCTAATGGGAGATATACGATAACATGTCCGGTGCTGAGCCAGCAAAGGTGGCAAATCACTCCTTTCGGATGAACTTTGCTTGAACTTTGCTCATTATAATGTGAAAACCACACCTCCATCCCAAAAGTTACCCACCTCCGAGGTACGACCACCCCTCACTGAGCATGCGCTCTAGATTTTCGGTTGACTGTACCTTTAAATGAAAGCGATAAACTTTTTCACCAATCAATAACAATATTAAGTATGAGTCTAGTCACTCAAGCTCCACCTGAATGTAACGTATAAAAGGTGAACTAAGGATGAAAAGTCTGGGGGGGAAGAAATCATCGTAACTCCTGGGTCAGTCGACAGGCTGAGCCCCCTTTCCTCCCCTCGGACTGGAACGCTGCCTGAGGAGACTCGAGACTGAGCACCCTCTCCCATCTTCTGGGGTGAGTGATGATTGCACATTTGAACATCAGAGCTAGCTAAAAAAACCCACACTCTAGTAGAGAATTTCCTGTACTGACATCTGAAACCTGCTTTGTAAATGTTGCATTTGAATAAATCATACTGTTTGTGAACTCGACTACTTGTTTGGAGGGAGGCGATCGGATCTACAGTTGACGGACTGTTCATGAATCCGATACTGCCAGAGTTGAGCTTATAGGTGATTACACTATTTGGGAACTTGATTCACTCCTAGGAAGGCGATCAGACCTACGGTCCACGGACTGTTCGTGAATCCGATACTGCCAGGGTCGAGCTTATAGTTGATCACACTGTTTGGGAACTCGATTCGCTCCTAGGAAGGCGATCGGATCTACAGTCCACAGACTGTTTGTGAATCCAATACTGATTTGATATCTCCTTTCCCTCCCACCACCACTACCACTACGACTTTCAAACTGCAACATTTCACATTACTACATCATTAAAAAATAAGAAAAAGAAATTTACATAGTTTACATCGTGTATTTAAACAGGGCATTTGCACATGATTCATAAATGTCTTATCATTCATTAAACACTATGTAAATGTGTGAACCAAGAGCTTTTTTTCAGAGCAGTTTACAGAGCAGATGCAACCAATTTGAATAAATATATGTAAATAAATAAATAAATGCTTTGATTTTTATTTATTTATTTTTAATGCACATGAACCTAAAGCTGAACAAAACATTGGTTTGCAACAACCCTTTTCTAGCTGACTAATTGGGCGATTTATGTCAGTTTTGTTCACCAAGAAATTGGTGGTGTAGGCAATCTGTTTGATCAAAATTCCCTTCTCCAAGATGCACCTGCAAATTGGCAAATTATTTTATAGCCTTGGATGAGGATAATTTTTCATGCAGTGGTTATCAAGTGAGGATATTAGAAGCTTTCAGTCCTGCAGTGGAGTTATCCACATGAGCTAGAGGTATACTGCCCCTAGAAAATGGAGTTATGTTGCGTTCAGTTAGACTACTAAAATGTTAGAAAAAAAAATAGGTTGAGGCTACATACACATTTTTGATAGGGGAGAAATGAGAAAGACGGATCAAAAGAAGACTTTTAAGCACCCATGAGAGAAACTGTGGGATTGCTTTCCAATAGGAAAGCTGAAAACAAGAAATCTGCCTACTTCACAATGAACTGATTACTTAACGAAGGGACTCTGAGGTCTTTTTGCTGGCAACACAGAAGTCAAGCTTCAGTGATGCATGAAGCCCCTGCTAACCCTGAGTAGGTTGTCCCCACCTCAAGAGAAGCAGCTTTGGACATCGCAAGGGCTCATTTTCTGGATGGATACATCTGGGAAATAAAAATGACACTGGCGATTAAGATCAGTGAAGTGAGTATGAGCCCCAAGAATTGCATCTGGGGAACCTCTATAATCCCCATAAGATTTTTTCCCCCACAAAAAAAAAAAAAAGGTGTTTTGCCTGTGTTTTGTCAAATCTTTTTATAAAAGATTTGAGAAACTTTAATCCTTTAATGTCAAAGAATGGACTAAATAGTCAAAAAGCCCCCTGCAGAGAGCAGTCACTGTGGGTCTGCAGAACTTCCTGCATTTCTTTTTCCTTTTAGTCCAGGGCTACACAATATCTTAAAGAAAGAGTTGAGTCAAAAGCCTAACTTGTGCAGATATTTGAGGAAAATTACTCTGGAGAGTGTGAACAGCTGCCCTGGAAAACAGACCTTTTAGGATGGGGGCAGAGGTGTGGGAACAAGCTGGGAACACATTTCCTAAAAGACTTTGTCTGGAAAGTTTATATCCGGTAAATACTTCAAGTGTCTGCTATATTGTACTTTATACAGCTTCCTCTGTCTAAAATGACCTGTATCAGCAAAAGCACTCCTATAGCAGGGTAACTGTATTTTCACCAGTCCTTTTGCTAATATAAATGTATCATTAAAAAAAAAAGAAAAAAAAATCACATCCCTCCTCTGTCAGCAAAACTCTCTAGTGTGGAACTGGCCTGAAACTGCCTCACCTGGTTTAGTTTATACCAAGCTTAAGCTGGGGGTGTTGGGAGCCACTTGATTTTATATTTTATTGCACTTCATCCCCCCTCTCCTCTTTCCACATCTCCCCAGGACACTGGGAGGGGTGATACTTGTCCCTGGAGCTGGCAGGAAGCACAGGCTGACAGCAAACAGCCAGGGTTGGTGACAGTTTTGTGGGCTGCCCCCTCAAGGTGGTCATCTGACCACCAGGAATCCACAGAGGGCAAGGACCACATCCCAAGGAGATGCTGGATCCACCACTCCAGCTGAGGTAGCCGGAATGGGACCCATTCCAGCCCCGGCTGGAGATCACCTCCAGCACCGTCTCGAATTGGGTGCTTGCTCTCCCTCCTGGAAAATTGTGCTATGGGCTGTCAGGGGAATCATTTGTCACATCCACTGTCTTAGAAATCTACACGATCACACACTCAGCTGATAAAAAAATTAGTCAGTTTAACAAGCTTTTTTTTTTTTTTTTTCTCCAAGATGTTCTTTTAACGGAATGATAGGTTTACCTTTCACATCACAGCCCTGACAGGAAGCTCAGCAGTGTGTTTTAGAAACACATCTCACATGCCTTGGGTGGGAAGAGACAGGAAGGCTGCCCTGCACCTGGGACCATCCAGCAAGTTCCCGATCTTGGCCAATGAGCTTTTCCCATAACAGGTTTATAGGGAGCCTTGCACACTCTCAGTGACCCCCAGATCCGTTTTGCCAGATCCTAAACAAACAGCTGACATGCGATGCACCACAGCAACTACTTCCACTTTGTCAAATATGCCTGAACAAGGACAGAGTTCAGCACATCATTGCTATACTATCATTTAGGCCCAATGGTCTTGGCTGCTACACGCTACAGAAACTAAAATTTAAGGTTACACACAAGCCTGAAGCTGTCCCTGGGTCCTGACATCCCTGAGCTCTGACTGGCTGCAGGGTGTAGGGCCACATCTGCCTATACCATCCTGCTGAGTCCCATGCATCCTCCTCCTTCAGCAAGGGATTGTCCCAAATTGTCACATCACAGGACTCTCATCTTCAGAAGCTGAATTCCCCTCAGTCCCTTGTGCCCTCCATGGCCATAGTCAATAATTTCATCCCCATTTCATATTCTGGAGACAGAGGGGTAAGAATACTTTGGCTAAGACCAGGGCACCAGAGTGACAGGAATATGCTACCCAGAAAAAGAAGAAAAATATCATTGTCAAGGCGTGGAATGGAAGAACAAAAAAAAAGGCTAGGCACAAGCCCATGGACTGGGATACCCTCAACATGAGCTGTGGTCATGACTATGTGCTCAACCCTAAGTCAGTCTAGGCACCCTCTGTGGTCAGTGGAGAAAAACTGGTAGCCCTCAGTACCATCCAGTGCATCTTACATATAGAGGTGGACAGTTCTTGAGAGAAGCCTCTACCTCGTCCCTACAAGGGGACCTGTATGAGGTCAGGTGTGACAAAACCCTACACAGCTTCCTCAAAGCCACACATGAGCTGGTGATTCATGTTTCCTGAGAACCTCTCCTTTGCTTTTATCTGCGCCTGTCAAAATTTCTGTCCATTGCACATACCAAAGTGACAATTGCTGTTTTTATCTGAGGGCTAAATTTTACTTTTTGGTGAAGAAACTTTGCTAGTCTGTCTGAAGAGACAGCCCTTACCCCCAACAGTGTACTACCCCACAGTGGGGTGGCTGAGCAAGGCCACTTAGGCCTCTTTTCCCCATATTTTCATTTTACATCATCAGTCCTTCCCCGCTACCTGCATCCCTCCTGCGTGCTTGGCCCACAGGCCTTTTGGGGCAGGAGATAACCATTCCTCTGTGCTACTGTGCCAAGAAAAGCCCTGAAGGTTTTCACTGAGGCACCATGAGACCCTCACCACGAATGTCCTGAGGCAATCCTATAAAATAAGAAATAAAGTTCATCTGTTTTTCCACAGCACAGCAACGACAGCATCCAGCGCTCCTCATCCTTCCCAGAGAGAAAAAAGTCTCACCAATGGCAAATTGGAGCACCCGAAAACTTAAGGCATGTTCCTTGCTGACATTTCCAATGTTTCCATGAATATAGTTCCCCCTTTTGCCCAAGGCCACAGTGCCCTGCTCGAGTCAGGAATAACTGTGTGTAAGAAATCAAGCAGAGGGGGCAGGAGACCTGCGTGGATGAGCAAGGAGCTTGTGGCAATGCTCAAGCAGAAGGTGGCGGTATACAGAATGTGGAAAAAAGGACAGGCCCCCTGGGAGAAATACAGAAACGTAGTCAGGGAATGCAGAGATGCGACAAGGAAAGCTAAGGCGCGGTTGGAATGCAATCTGGCAAGGGATGTTAAAAATAACAAGAAAAGCTTCTTCAAATATATTAACAGCAAAAGGAAGATCAGGGAAAATGTGGGTCCGCTGGTGAACGGGATGGGCACCCTTGTTAGGAATAACACAGAAAAAGCAGAGTTGCTGAATGCCTTCTTTGCTTTGGTGTTTACAAAGGGCAGCCCTTTAGAGTCCCAGGCCCTAGGGACAAGAGAAGAAGCCTGGAGAGAGGAAGACTTGCCCTGGGTAGAGAAAGATTGGGTCAGAGAGCCCCTAAGGAACCTCGATACCCACAAATCCATGGGCCCTGATGGGATGCACCCCAGAGTGCTGCGGGAGCTGGCGGATGTCATAGTTAAGCTGCTCTCCATCATCTTTGAAAGATCCTGGAGAACAGGGGAGGCGCCAGAAGACTGGAAGAAGGCCAATATCACACCAGTCTTCAAAAAAGGCAAGGAGGAGAACCCAGGCAACTACAGGCCAGTGAGCCTCACCTCCGTCCCCGGAAAAGTGATGGAACGGCTCATACTGGCTGTTGTCTCCAGGCACATGGAGGACAAGAAGGTGCTCAAGAGTAGTCGGCATGAATGCACCAAGGGGAAATCATGCTTGACTGATCTGATAGCCTTCTATGATGGAATGACCAGCTGGATAGATGAGGGGAGAGCGGTGGATGTCGTCTATCTCGACTTCACCAAGGCTTTTGACACCGTCCCTCACAACATCCTCCTGGGCAAGCTCTGGAAGTGTGGGATAGATGAGTGCACAGTGAGGTGGATTAGGAACTGACTGGATGGCAGAGCCCAGAGGGTAGTGACCAGTGGTGTAGAGTCTAGTTGGAGGACTGTGGGTAGCGGTGTCCCCCAGGGGTCAGTCCTCGGTCCAGCCCTGTTCAATTTATTCATCAATGACCTGGATGAAGGCACAGAGTGCTCCCTCAGCAAGCTTGCTGGTGATATCAAACTGGGAGACGTATCTGATACCTCAGAGGGCTGTGCTGCCATCCAGAGGGACCTGAACAGACTGGACAACTGGGCAGTGAGAAACCTCATGCAATTCAACAAGGCCAAGCGCAAGGTCCTGCACCTGGGGAGAAATAACCGCAGACACCAGTACAGGCTGGGGACCGACCTTCTGGAGAGCAGCTCTGCAGAGAAAGACCTGAGTGTCATGGTGGACAACAAGTTGACCATGAGGCAGCAGTGTGCTCTTGTGGCCAAGAAGGCCAATAGGATCCTGGGGTGCATTAAGAAGAATGTCTCCAGCAGGTTGAGGGAGGTGATCCTGCCCCTCTACTCAGCCCTGGTGAGGCCACATCTGGAGTACTGTGTCCAGTTCTGGGCCCCACAGTACAAGAGGGATGTGCAGCTGCTGGAGAGAGTCCAGCGCAGGGCTACGAGAATAATCAGGGGCCTGGAACATCTGCCCTATGAGGAGAGGCTGAGGGAGCTGGGCCTGTTCAGCCTGGAGAAGAGAAGGCTCAGAGGAGACCTGATCAGTGTCTATAAGTACCTCAAGGGAGGCAGTGAGGAGGATGAGGCTGGCCTCTTTTCAGTGGTGGCCACCGACAGAACTAGAGGAAACGGCCAGAAACTAAAGCATCAAAAGTTCCACAGGAACTTAAGGAAAAAATTCCTAACAGTGAGGGTGACTGAGCACTGGAACAGGCTGCCCAGAGAGGTTGTGGAGTCTCCTTCTCTGGAGATCTTCCAAACCCACTTGGACACAGTCCTGTGCCACGTGCTCTAGGTGACCCTGCGTGTGCAGGGGGGGTTGGGCTAGATGACCTCTAGAGGTCCCTTCCAACCTTAAGCATTCTATGAAATTCTATGAATTGGCTGCAAGGCATAGGTGTGAAGAAACCTGAGTTGTCAGATAAATGTACAGTGTCTATAAATCTCCCCGGCTGTGTTTATATGAAACCTCAGCACCTTTCCCAGTGCAAAGAGGGGTAAAATTATTCCCTGTTCTATTTGTATTGAAATGTTATATTTCTATGATAAGCATAAGGCAGAGGTGTCAGACGGGCCTGGGGAAGGAGATGGCATGCATGAGAGAAGAAAGAATGGAGTGCTGCAAACCAAGTGCGGAGAGGAGCCAGGAAGCGGGGACATGGGAGCGTGGGGGAGAGGAGGGACGATGAGCACTAATTAAAGAGACAGAAGAGACAATGAGATGCAGGATGTTTGATCCACTGCAGAGCAAATGGACAAGAACAAGAATCACAGCAATTATGAAGGGACCGGAGGAAATTTAGGGTTAGTCACAGAGAAACATGACACAGGTTTGTGTTTATCCAGATAGCTCTTGCTAATGTATGTGTGTGCGTGGGGATACATTTAGATAAGAGTATATAAATATAGTTGTGTTTTTGTATTCCTCTTGCCAGAAGAAGAGGTTGAATCCTTGTATCAGGAAAGTATAGCTCAGCCTTAACCATCTAGAAGGCATATCCAAAGCCTTGGAAATAGAGGGACACATCTACCACCTTTGTGGCCTGGGCTAATAAAGAGGGTGAACCAGGAGACCACCACAGTCCCTTCTAGCCATCAAGTCTCTTATTCTAAAGCCCATGAGCTTTCCTCGGATTTTATCCCGAGTTCATTGCCAGGACATTGCACACACATAGCACACTCCTATGTGCAATAACAAAACTTGCATTTGCATATTTCTGTATGGGAACATGCATCTCATACAATGTGGGAAACTGAGAAACCGTGAGAAACTGTGGGAAGCTGTGGGAATGGTGAAAGTTAGGAGTGAGAAACTGTGAAAGTTAGGAATAACAGATTAGCAGATAGAGAAACCTAAAACACAGTCTGGACGCACCGATCTCTGGTTGGTTACCTGCTGGCCGTTAGCAGGATTGGATCCAGATAGCAATAGAGTCAAGGAATTGGCTGGAGGCAGGGAGCGCGTGGACAGTGCGTGGACAGTGTATGCTCACATACTTGGAGAATATCTAAGTTTGGTCTGATGCTGAATAAAATGGCTTCTGGCTTCTGGTCCTAAACCTTAAGCCCCTGCTCCTTTTGATGATTCCCACAATACAAGCACATGATACTCACTGGAGCAGGTCTCAATGATCTTTGACTTTCTAAGCATCTGACCCAGGGTGCTGCATGGCTTCATTTCAGGACACATACCAGACATTTATTAATACCATTATTCATTTCTATAGTTAATAATTATTTGTTCCCTACTGCTCTTTGTCCCTCCTCATATGCTGCTTTCTCACACAGTGAGTGACCAGCTGCAGAGCTGGAATCTAGGAACTGTCCAGGCCTTCAAGCTTATCCGCTTAGCATCCTGAAAGAAGAACCAAGTAGCCCACAGGCAAAGCCCAAGCTTTGCCACCCAGGCATGGGTAAAAATAAAATGATGATGCCCCAGCTTGTATGTCACAGTTATTAGGGAGGATTCAAGAGGCAGAATGGATTTTCCTCGTTTTTTTTTTTTCCTCTTTCTTTTTTCCCCTGACATTCTCCCTGCTGATCTGTCTGTGGAGAGAAGAGAAGCAATGGTGCTACAGGCTTCTTGTCAGTGTGGTTCAGCCCAGACTACCATGCAGTAGGGTCAGGGATGTGCCAAAGATGCAGAGGGGAAAAGGAGAGATAAAAGTGGGATATTTGGGATATTTCTAGGGAAAAGTTTGGGCAGAGCACCCCTGAAGCTGCATTACCTTGTAGATCTGGACAAGGCATCAGCATCAGAGCAAGGAAGAAACAAGAAACTGCAGAGAGTGGCACAAGTGTTACCAAAGTTTGGACTGAGGTCCAGCTCTGAACTGAGAATTAGTGGCTCAAACTCATTCCCTTCTTGGGCTGGAGGTCCCAGAAAGCCCCCTCAACCTGTGCTAATCAGGCAGATCGATAGGCTAAAAGTCAGGCATTTCCTGGGGCCTGGGCTGCACACTCCTAGTGCCATTTTCACAGCAGTCCTACAGCTCCATGATGATGATTATAGCCCTTTCCACAGGGGAAGCAATTACAAATTCTGTTGTAGCTAATTGTAAATTAAGTAATTATCTTCTGCATGGTACCTTGCTGGAAAATATATGAACCTTACAAAACAGAGGTGTTTCAAAAAAAATAAGACGGGGGGGGGGGGGGGGGGGCGGAACAACAACAACCAAAAACCCAGTCCACTCCAGAAACAACAAACACCTACCACTACCTCACTTCAAAAAACAACAGCCAAATCCTCCTTCCACCTACACAGGCTTCTATTTTCCTCTTTTTCCTCTCCTCCTCCCTCCATCAAACCCCCAAGAGGCTAATTCTGGTGCAAGCTTTAAAATGTTTGCTGAGTTCACCTGTTCCTTACAACTGGGTGTTGCAGGGCATCCCTAATCAGATCTTAGTAGGAGCAATTTTTCCACACTGATCTCTTCTTCCTCCCTAGTTAGGTTTTACTTAACAGATTCTTTATATCCCATACATTAGCAGATATGATTGCACAGCTGCTGGTCTCTGACTGCTGGAGACAGAGGCTTTGAGACACCCGGGCTAGAGAGAATAACAGCTAATCTGAACAGCTGTGCGATGGGGACAAGCGCAAATGAAAATAAGCTCAGGTGTGGGAGCATAATTCTCTTGCACAAAGAACGAAGCTTCATCCCGCAGGTGGATTACTCTCCACTGTTGCATCTGAAAAACTTAGTTTGAAGGATTTCTCTTATTTAATTGTTTGGCAGCACTCTGGGCCTTGACTTGGATGTGGATGCTACATAGAGAGTAAATGAACAGCTGTACAAGAGACAGAAGGTCTGTCTAGCTCAGTGCTGCCTCTGACAATGGCCAGTTGTGTGTCTAGGAATGAATATAAAAATAGGGTAAGCAAATGTGTTAATCCCCTAAAATATTCTCTCAGACTCCAGTGCTCTGCATTTTAGGGACATTTAGAGTCTGAAGTGGTGTTTTAATATGTAATAGCTCTTTATGTATTTTTCTTTAATGTACTTGTTCAGCTGGCTTTTGAACCCATGCAAACTATGAGGTTCTACAATATCCTGCAGCAAGATGTTCTGCAGCTTTATCACGTGTTGTGTTAGGAACAGTTTCCTTTTGTTTATTTTGAATACATCATAGACTAGTTTCAATTGATAGGCCTTAGATCTTCTTTTGGAAGAGAATACAGTTATGGAAGAGAGAAGAGATACATGATGATACCCAACAGCTGGGCCAAAGCTCCTTTCTCTACATTTCAGACTGGTATTTGGGACTCCTAGGTCTCATAGCAAGCCATGCTACAGACATTATGGAAGGATCAGTCTTTTCCACCTTAGTGTGAATTGTTATTTTTGTAACAAAGAGATAGATGACCATGTGGTTATTTGAAAAATACCTATAGTGCATCTTTGCCAGAGACAAAAGACTGTGTGGAGATATGGTCCACACAAATCACTCAGTGCAAAAACCAGCCTCAGTTTCCCCATCTGTAAAGTAAATTGAAAGGTGATTTCACCTGGCAAAACTGGGTACTGCTGAGGTTTTCCCAGTATTTGCTATGAGACAGGAACTCGGGGAGTTTTGAAAATAAGGATGAACTGCAGCTGACCAACTGGTGGTCAGATCATTGGGCCCTTTGATGGTTTCTATCAGTTCTAAGTGTTGCGGAACCTCACTGGGTAACCAGCTTCAGGCTCATGCAGTGGAGTCCATGGTGGGAGTAAATCAAGGCAGGTTTTTAAATGAAAAGCTTTGCTACTGCAAGTGGCAAAGAATATGGATCCTAAAGTGGTCTCCTGGAAAAGACTGTTATTTCTTGCAGGGCTGCGATCCCCAAATTGATCTAGGCACAAGCATCCAAGAGAACACAGAATTTGGCTACTGTGGCCCAAGAGCGCCTGGTAAGAAGTACAACATGTTGGAAATTTATGAACCCAAGGGCTATGATTAAATTAAGTATGTCTGAGCCTATTCACCAGTTCTGGGACCCACATCCATACTCTTATCCTATCCTATCCTGGCCTGTGCTATCCTGTCCCAACCTTCAGAACAGAGATATGTTTGACAGAGTATTGGAAAAGGTCCTTGGTTCACACAAGCTGCTAAACTATGTCTAGAAATCTTCGATAGAGGATGACTGAAGTGAGGAGGTGGGACAGAAAATGGAAGAAGATATAGAAAAAAGTTCAGATAACAGGTATTAACACTGTTTGGGCTTGGCTGACTTTCACATGGTGGCAAGGCAAATCTGTTGCCTACCTGTACTGAAGTGAAATCCAAACTTAAAACCTACAGCCTCATTTATGCAGCTCAGATAAAACCACACTCAGACTTCTTCTAAAATGACAGATACAAGATAGGTTATGGGTAATATTTGGGCAATAGGCCAAGCAAACTGTACGATGAAGATATACCCTAAACGATTCTTTTTAACAGCAGAATCTCCTGTATAGCTGAGAATATTATAACCCCAAGACAAATATCAGCAGTTATGACTTGTGAACAGCACTATAACAGCTGTCCATTGCCAAGAGATGCAATTCCCTGTGTAGATCTTAAATGACAGATTTTATGGTGTTTGGTATTAAGCTGGGAACACAACTTACAACAGCCTACTTTATTAGTAGCTGTTGCTTTAGAAAAGCCAGCAATGAGTATAGTCTAAGACCTGGTATCTTGCAAAGTACAGCGACTACCCAATTTGTTTATCCCAGTTAGCTGGGATACTCATCTGGATTGTTTTTGAGAATGGCTTTTGATGCAGTGTTTTTTGAGAGAATGTTTAGGAGTCAAATTCCTTTTGACTAATTCCTAATTTCTAAATTTCATGTATAGCTGAAACACCCTCTTTTCTCTTCTCTATCTTCTCTTCTTCACAATAGGATGAATTCAAATGAGCTTTCCAGTTGTGAGTCACACTTTTTTCCCTAGATGTTAGCAATTATGCTTACAGTTCCTATTTTCTGTGAGCACCTCTGGCCACAAGCTTGTACACTAGAATAGTGTAGGCTGAGAGGGCTGGGCCTGTTCAGCCTAAAGAAGAGAAGGCTGAGAGGGGACCTGATCAGTGTATACAAATATCTCAAGGGAGGGAGTGAAGAGGATGGTGCTGGCCTCTTTTCAGTGGTGGCCACCGACAGAACTAGAGGTAATGGCCACAAACTGAAACACCAAAAGTTCCACAGGAACTTAAGGAAAAATTTCTTGACAGTGAGGATGACAGAGCACTGGAACAGGCTGCCCAGAGAGGTTGTGGAGTCTCCTTCTCTGGAGATCTTCAAAACCCGCTTGGATGCAGTCCTGTGCCACGTGCTCTAGGTGACCCTGCGTGTGCAGGGGGGTTGGACTAGATGATCTCTAGAGGTCCCTTCCAACCTTAACGATTCTATGATTCTATGAATATTCATGGGAGAAAAATGCCAGAGCTAGCATCGTAGTACGGAAGTGTGCAGCTCTGCTATAGCTAAACTGTGCAGGACTTTCCATGACTGCTTGGGCTTCTTCCTCCTGGAACTCTGTGGATCTCTCCCAAGCACAGCTTGATGGATTTCCCAAAGAAGGAGGTGAACGAGAAGACTGTCTTGTACTACCAAATGGCACCTCAGATGAACACTGAATTACATCATGCTTTTACACTCATCGTTCAGAGACAGTTCAGATTTGAATACAACTCCTATGGGAAGTTCTGGGGGAATTTAACACATCTTAATTCCTATGTGTAACATCCCCTTTTTACCCTGTTGCAACACAAGGCTGGGGCTGAACCTTAAGGGCCGTTTGGTTTTCACGCTTATTCAGTGCAAAGCTTAGAAGATTCTTGACAAACTCCGCAGGGTCAGTGGTGTCAAGGCTGGTATGTCAGGAAAATAATTTTCAGTTCCTAAACCCATCTCACTGGTGACCTGTCGGGACTTTGAAACTCTTTCCGAAAGCCTAGAAGACCATGACATTAATCCATGGTAGCGCTCAAACCTTGAGCACTGAGGACTATTGGAACAGAAAAGACATGGGAATAAAGGAGGGGTGGGAAGGACATATTTTCTCTTGCAGGAGCTGTGACGACATTTCAGATCAAATTAAACTTCAGTTTTTAAAGACTTCAGTGGAGGTAATTGAAACACTTCCTCACAAATGCCTGAACCTAAGTGTTATCTCTTTTTTTCCTCTGTATATCATCCCTTTTCCCCGAAGCCTGAGACAGCCCTGCACGGCCACAGCCTCCTTTAATATTAAAGATGGTGATTAAATGGGATTTGCCAAAAGATGAAGGGCTGAAAACCTGCCAATTCTCAATCTCTCTTTCGCTGTGCTTAAAAATTTGATTTCCTTCATCTGAAGAAAGGTGGGGGGGAGAAAAGAGAATTATATGCCTATGTCTAATTTAAATTCTGGCGTTGCAGGTCCTATTCCCTTCTCCCTCTCCTGATGTCTGAATATATTCCTTTATTACCATTATTACAGCTTTCTGATTGCCTTAAAATTCATCCACATGCTTCTCTCTACATTCCACTTTTCTTTTGCCAGTTTTTTTGCTAATTCCCTTTTTCTCTCCCCTCTTCCCTCCCCACTTTCAAATTATACAGAATGTCATTAAAGATCTCCACAAAAATGCCTCAACTCCTTTCTTCCCTGCTTTTATAAACTTACTGGCTTCCTTGCTCTCCATCCCTTCATCTACAAACAAAGAAAATGAAGGAGAGGCAAAAGAATACAGCAATAATAAAGGAATCCAAGCAGCACATCTCATAAGTCTCAGTAGCACCTTTTCCTACATCATATAGCTCTGGGCCTAATGCTCACTTCAGTTATGAAGCCATATTTCACACAGAAGTTTTGTGTATTATTTGTTTGAAGCTTGTACCTGGAATCTTCAGCTAAAATCATGGTGGAAGTGTGGTGGACTGTGCATGTGAGCATGGAAAGAGATAGTCCTGTCTGTAACTATAAGCAGAAAAATAGGAAGGTTGGAAATAGAATATAATTTCATCACACTTTATGGAGTGAGAGCTGAGACTTTGTGAGGATTTGCCTATAGACATGACCAGCGGTGCTGGGCATACAGTACATAAGCCCAGTTACAGGTGGTTACTTCAAGAACTGCACTTAAATGGCATTAGAAATTTTCATGCATTGCACTGACTGCATCCAAGTTCTTAAAATGCCATTTTATCCACACAAGACAGGGCCCCCCAAAAGCAGGGGTATCTTTGCCTAAGTCAGCCCCCTGGATCTAGGTAGAAGCCCCAACCTGGGGATTTTGTAAGAAAAATGAAGGTGAGAATCGGTCCCTTTCCCTATGCATCTCCTTTACTGACAGTTAACCTGTGTGGTGAGGGCAGGTACTTCACACCAGCGTGGTCATGTTAGGGTGACTGATCCCCCCTTAACTGTCCATGTGACTGTTCCCAGCCTGGTTATGAGAAACAAGCTGCTCCTGTGAATCTCTTCTGTTCACTCTCTCCACTTCTTCATAGGGTGTCTAAGTGGTTTTGTGTTTGTTTTTATTATTTTCATAGCTTTCACCCTCACTTACACTGATATAATGAAGTGACAGAAACTGGATGAAAAACAGAATTTTCTCTCTATAAGAAATATTCATGTCTCAAAAAAATGTGCTTCCACATTGAAATGGAGAGGCCAAAGTTTTTGTGAAATGGAAATTCTTCCATTGTGAAATGTTATAAGGTTTTGTCTCAGAAGAGTATAAAGGCTTTGTCCTAATTGCCTCAAAATATGTAAGATATAAAGCAGAATGGCTGTGGTTTTCAGCCAGACAAAAGAGAGTACATGGTCACATACTATATGAATAAAGTGAAGAAGTTTCTGTTTGTTATTGAAGGCAAAATTTATCAACTGGTTCCAAAGAGAATGAGACAGGTCAGTCATCAGTCAGTGACTAGGTTCACGGACTATTGTTAAACGCAAGAATCTTGATGCAAAATCTTAGAAGATCCCTGAACCTATAGTGGAGGGTATTAGGGGAAGATGACTCTTCATAAAAATTCCTAATCTTATTCATTCTAACAGGCACTACTGGAGCAGAGGACTCTGGATTAGACAAACATTTGTTCAAACGAAGAATGGAAGCTCTCGTGTTCTTAGCATTTAAATACAGTACAGACTGGAAACAAAATTAATGAAAACAATTTAGTTAAAATGACAGGTTTGTACCTCCTGAAATGATGGTTGAATGCATTAATTTCAAGAAAGCGTCCCCTGGCAAAAATCTCATTGAAATGGGCCTGTTCCAGGGGAACGTTTTGTGTTTTACAGAACCACACATTTGGATAGATAACTGGTGCTTTGAAAAGGCTTTGGCCAGCTCAACAAATGACCCAGGAAACAAACAAACAGACCTATTTTAGGATGCCGTCTGGCAAAATCTGAACTGACTTATCTGCATGCTCATTTAAACCACTACCCCAAGAGGTGTATGTGGAGGAACGTTATATTCCAAGGATGCTACACCGATACTTGGAATAAACATTGTGCGGTTCAGAGCCAGAACGAAAGATTCTTGAAATTAATGTAAAAGTATGCCACAGAGTTTTGCAGCCTTTGGATCATCCCCTCTTTTTGCTGAACTGCCTCTCAGGCAGATGCTTCCTCATGCAGGATGGTGTATTTGACTCATGCTGAGCTACATTTGGTGAGGACAGAGTGGAAGGATAGCAGAGCCTGAACGATGCTCATCACACGTTTGGTGTACTTTGGCATCTGTGTACATGCTTGCATCTTGCCAGGCTTTGTTAATATTTCAGGGAATCAAAAAAGAATGATGGGTTTGTTGTTCCCCCAGAAAAGGTCCTAAGTGCTGGATCTGTCATTAAGATGCACCTAGATGCCCTCATTTTTATTTCACTGTCCATTTCCCCGATTCTACATCTTTTCTTAGCCACCTTTTACCACTCCATTGCAATAAGCAACAGAAAAAAAAGAAACCTTTGAAATCTCCAGCACAGGCAAAACTCATGCTTTACCCATGAAGATGGGGAGGACTTTCCTGCAAGCCTGATCACAGCTTTTAAAATAGCAGTGCAGACCAGTGAGGCAAAGAGGAAAAACTGTGCCCAGCTGGTGCTGCGGTTCAAAAAGCAGCACAGATGCAGAAGGTGTGATAAAATTTATAGCAACACACCAAGGAATCTTTCTTTAGTGAAAGTGATGGTTTACACACCCGATGGCTGCAAGCAAAGCTTGCCGGAAGCAACAAAAAGACATAGGTGGCTGTGGGATCCTCCACACCCCAGCCTGGAGCACTTCATCCCTCTGGATTTCAGACTCGAGGGGAACCGTCCAACTCAGCAGATGATTGAGTTGACGATCTCTTCTCTCACTGAGGACAGAAAGATTACTTTGATGTCACTTAGCAGCCCACTGCAAACACTGTATTGAAGATTCTTTCTTTCACTCTTCCCTCTCATCCCCTCCCCACCCCGCAACTTTCAACTCTGACTGTCTTTAAATGCCACTGTCATTTCCATCCGCTGACAGAGCTCTTTAACTGCTGCGCCGAATGGCATTTGCTAAAATCAACTAATAGAGGGAAATGAGGTTAACCTTTAAGAAAGGAGAAAAGGAGCTGGGTGCTATACCAGCAGTAAAGAGCAGTTCATAAACAGGCAGTTTGCTGCAGGCCCCCAGCATTGCTGGTAGCTCTGTCTGCCAGGGGATTCAGAGGCAAGTTTTGGGAGGCAGAAGTTGGGACCCCAGTTGTGGCAGGACTGAAGGGCTCAGTTGGCTCTTGACTGGCAGAGCTGCAGAGACAGGTTCATGGCTCTGATCTTGGCTGCTGCCATCTGAACTCGCAGCAAATTTGCCTTGGCAGGAGCAGGCTCATGCAATGTATCGTTTGTGAATTCCTACCCACACATTTACCCATGCTCACTGCTGTGGGGCCGTTCTCCTCCATTTTCTTCCCAAAGATGCAGGGAGATGGGAGCGCTTTGAGCCAAATCCTGTTCTGCCTGTCTCCCTATTCAGCCCCTTCTTTTCAGTGGTCTTCCAAAAATCCCTCACGGTTCAGTAATATGCCACTTATACTACCTATATATACTGCTATACTACCTACCATCTTCTGCTGATGGACTTACGGCTCTGCTTCAGTAAAGGTGGTATTGCTGGGCAGTCTGGTCTCTCTCTAAGCACCTTCTTGCTCTTTTCCTTCTGTATAGAAACAGCTGTCTGCAGAAATCTCTGAAGGAGAGCTTTTGTCCTTTCAGTTTCCTTTGAGCTTAATGTAATAGTCTGCTCCTTTGTCCGGGAGCTGGACAAAATCTTGGCTTTCAACTGCAATGCAGTCCTTCATGCAACGTTCCTGTGCTCATGCTCTGAGACTTTGTATTGTACAACTCAAATGGAGACAGAGCAGTGAGAGCAGAGGGCCAGACAGCATGTGCTTTCACACACTAATTGCCAGGAAAAGGGTTTCTTTTAGACTGCAAAGAAAATGAATGACAGGTGAGGTATATCTCTTACAGGAGGGTGCTCAATACCTCACTAATTTTTGGTATCAGATGAAGGAGATACAGCGGAATGCCATGACAGAAATAAGGGAAATGTCTGAGAAGTACTTTTCTAGTGTCAGAGCTAACTTCACCTAATTTTAGTTAGACCAGAAAACTGGAAGTATGCATCTACTGCCACCAATTATACTAACGACCACTGATAACAGATGAGTAAATCCATATCAAGTTGAGATATTGGTTTCCTGTTTCTTGTCAGCTTCCTCCATTCAATAGATACAAGATGTACCTCTATTCATACAAGAAGGGATTGAGGGAGGTGGCCTATCTTTCCCCTTGCACAATACCGTAGTGATCATAGTATTGTCTTACTCTTGCTGTGGCAAATTATCAATGCTAAAAATACTTGAATTACTCCTGCACCAAACCATCAGGAGTTCTAAACCTACTCAACGTCTTGAAACAAGATCTTTAGCATCTACAGAACAGCAATACACCCAAGCATCATACAACAAATCACTTCGCCTAGGTACACCACCATGATCTCATGAGCAAATATAAAAGCCAGTTATCCCACTCCTGTCTGAGATTATTACCCAGAGAAATTAAAAGTCCCTCATCCAGAGTAAAATATGAGTCTCAAAAATGCCTGAGTCTCAAAATATGAGTCTCAAAATACTGGAAATTCACAGTCTGCATGGGAAAAGATATCCCTCAGTAGGCTTTTCCCCGCTGAGGTCTCATCACCACTGATAATGCTTTTTAGGTGGTGTGGAGAGAGGATGGCTGCAAAAACCAGATTTGATCCTGGCTCCGGTTCCTATCTCTGCAATAGTTCTGTACCTGCGCTAAGGGGAATCATCCTGTCCCTTCATCAGTAGCAGGGACTCGGAGCCACAGAGACAGAGAGAGTGGAGGTGCTGTTTTATAGGAGCCCTTTTCTGATCTTGAGAACTCATTGCCCTTTTATTTTCCCCTTTTTCCATCATTTCAGGCCTTTTTTTGTTTCATGTTTGGCCCTTGGTGGGCTGAGGCGCGTGCTGACAAGTTGTAACTCTGCTCATCTTCTCTTGGGCTTTGTTTTCTGCGTGCACGGCACCGACTTGCCTCCTCTTTCAAAATGTGACAGTGAGCGATAACGGTGATGTGGGGAGCCAGTGCGTGGGCTCGGCATGCTCCCTATGCTAAAGACCCTCTCCAGCAATCTGCTGCATCAGTCAGGAAGCCAAGATGGACATCGCCGTGATAAAATCTAGTAGCAATGATCCCCTGTTCTTCCCAAAACTCCGTTCACTGCAAGCTAGTTTCAGACCCATAGGGTTTATGGCCAAAAAAGGGCTTTTCATGATCCAATCTGTCCTATATTCTGGAGACTCCTACAGAGCTGCCCTTAAGCAGCCTTTTATGCCACCATGCAGTGGTTAGATCACCATGCCTAAATCCTTTTGCCTCTGTTCTGTAGAGATCCCAATACTTTTTATTTTGGCTAAAATGTGTGTCCCACATTGTGGTCAAGTTTTACTAAGACACTAGGCAAAGCAACCATCAACATCCTAGTCACTCTGTTTTAAAGTGTATCATCTTATGACATGAGACTTTCTCTGGCTTTTAATTTGAATGTGTTTGGTATCACATTCAAATCAGAGAAGTTTCAGAGAAATAAAAATCGGATTTTCCCAAAAGATTAAAGTGCTCTTTAATATCTCAGCTTTTCTGCAACTAAAGGTACTTCTGTAAAGATCGAAGTCGCTTGGGCTTCTCTGAGGCAAGGATGGACACAAAACTTAAGCTTGTCATTTTGGGGTATTTGTTTTATTTATATAAACCTTTTCCAAAACCTTTACTATTTTTTAAAGGTGTAGGCTAGACTGGAATTGGTTTGTCAGCATAGTCCCTGATAATGCTGCCCACTAAAAAAATCATCCTTGTCCTCCGATATCTTTCTTCATACGGCAAAGGCAAACAACCCTGGCTCCCATGATTGGAAACAATCATGGCTCCCACCACCATACTGGGAGCTAATGTTGACTCCCTCAGCCATGCCAACCACTTTTCTAGGTCATTGTCTAGGTACTTTTTTAGGACATTGTCTTATGAAATATAACCCCTCATATCAAGCACAATCTCCCATTCTGTAGGCCTGCTTATTTTCTCCATGAGTCAGCTTAGATTTGGTCTGCAAAAACATGTAATGCTTCATCCAGCCAAAGCTTGTTCAGAGTGACCTAAGTGACACAGATGGCTCTGTATCAGAGTTCTGTCCTTACTATTTTTCATTTTCTGTTATCCACAGATTTTATCGGCCAGGATATTTAATTCCACATCATTCATGACAATACTGACTATCATCAGAGCTGGTACTGATCTGTGCAGAACTCTGCTACAAATACCTTCACTCTATCATGCTTCCTCTTTGACAACCGCATTTTGAGATTTGTCCATTACCCACTACTTAATCCATTTAATAAGTCCCTCCTGAATGCTGTACTCAGCAGGAACTACAAGAAAGTTCCAATTCTAGAAATCCAACCTTTGTGGCTCATGATAGTTTCTATTGATAAGGAAAACTCGATCAGACATTTTTTCCAAGGGGAAGAGAGGATCTCAAAGACACATAGCCCCTCTCCCCGCTTCCCTTGCCTCTGGATTTGTTCCTCTTCAGAGGTTGAACAGCAGTCCTTCACCTCTATTTCAACAAGTTTTCTCACACTGCAACATTAAAGGAATGTTGCATTTTACTAAATATGGACAATATTCTCTAGATATTGCCAGAAAAGCTTGGCATAATCCTTAGCTCTGTCTATTCCTCTCTCTTGGTAGTTTCTGCTTATTGCTGATTGCTGGCTCACTGACAGGCTGTCTGCTGTGCATGTGTAGGCACTACATATGCAGATGTGGTGATTTAACCCCCACAAGAAGGACCCTATTCTCCTTTATTATGCCAAGATCCTTGTCATTCTTATGTCTCTCAGGCCCCGGAATGAAAGAGCCTCTACAAGCTTGCCCCACCGAGGGTGTGAGACCTGCAGAGATCCACAACTGAAGGAAAACAAAGTCACAACCCCGGGGAGTGATTCATGCAAGGGGAAACATATGATTTTTTTTTCCTTTCCTCACCTCAACATCTTTTTCCTGGGAGCAGAAGTGGTTGTATTCAACATACTCAGAGATTTCCCTGTAGAGTGAAGCAATATAAGGCAATACGATTCTCAGTATTTGGTTTCCCTGAACATTTCTCTGAGCTAGAAACAAAGCAGAAGTCCCAGGTGGGATGACATTTATTTAGCATGTGTAATGTTAACTAAAACAAAGTCAGGGAACATGCACTGAACTCTACCTTGACTGTCTCACTGTTTAACTATTAGCTTGCTCGAGCTCATTTCTAACCTGTGCCAGCCATCCTTGCCCCATATAGACAAAAACCCATTCCCTGGGCAGTGTGGCTTCAAACGAGTGTGCTCCTTGGTCTTAGAGTCAGGTACTGGCTCTGTCATTTCTTTCTGTCTTTCATTTAGCAGTGTGCACCTTGTTACATCAGATGCTAGGATCCCAAGAGAAGAGGTTTGAAGGATTTTCCTGATTTTGAACAAAACCATTTACATTTCCAGGTTTGCCCATCAATAATCCCCTCAGGAGAAAGATAAAATAGTTTGATGTGGGACACTAGGTAATGGCCTTAAGTTCAAGAAAAAGGTTCATCCCTAGTTCTGCTTTTAAATTGGAGAGTAGTTCTCAGAAAATCTGTTTCCATTGCTCCATCCACGAATGAAGGGCAATGATTTTGCACAGGCTGTTTTGAAATCTAATGTTGAAAGAACATGCTATCACAGTAACAATACTATAGTAATAATACTGCTCTAACATATTCATTCAATAATTGTCCAAGTAATAGTAGGTAGTGCTGTTACTCAGGCTTGGGGAACCTCAGGCACAATGATGTTAAAGGGAAGTCGAGCCTGGAATAGCCTGGAATAGCCTGGAAAGAGCAAAACAGAACTGTAACTCGCTGCTTTGAAGTTCAATCCAGCAGAAACTGCAATTTCCTTTGGGTCTCTATTTCTCGACGGAGCGTTCAGAGCAGTAGTCTCCTAGTCCTGACTCCAGAGAGGTCTGCAGGGGCCAGTCAGATTATATTTTATAGAATTTAATAGAATGCTTAAGGTTGGAAGGGACCACTAGAGGTCATCTAGTCCAACCCCCCTGCACACGCAGGGTCACCTAGAACATGTGGCACAGGGCTGCGTCCAAACAGGTGCTGAAGATCTCCAGAGAAGGAGACTTCACAACCTCTCTTGGCAACCTGTTCCAGTGCTCAGTCACCCTCACTGTCAAGAAATTTTTCCTTAAGTTCCTGTGGAACTTTTGATGCTTTAGTTTCTGGCCGTTTCCTCTAGTTCTATCAGTGGCCACCAGTGAAAAGAGACCAGCACCATCCTCCTCACTGCCTCCCTTGAGGTACTTATAGACACTGATCAGGTCCCCTCTGAGCCTTCTCTTCTCCAGGCTGAACAGGCCCAGCTCCATCAGCCTCTCCTCATAGGGCAGATGTTCCAGGCCCCTGATTATTCTCGTAGCCCTGCACTGGACTCTCTCCAGCAGCTCCACATCCCTCTTGTACTGTGGGGCCCAGAACTGGACACAGTACTCCAGATGTGGCCTCACCAGGGCTGAGTAGAGGGTCAGGATCACCTCCCTCGACCTGCTGGAGACGCTCTTCTTAACGCACCCCAGGATGCCATTGGCCTTCTTGGCCACGAGGGCACACTGCTGCCTCATGGTCAACTTGTCGTCCACCATGACACCCAGGGCTTTCTCTGCAGAGCTGCTCTCCAGAAGGTCATTCCCCAGCCTGTACTGGTGTCTGGGGTTATTTCTCCCCAGGTGCAGGACCTTGCACTTGGCCTTGTTGAATTTCATGAGGTTTTTCACCGCCCAGTTGTCCAGTCTGTCCAGGTCCCTCTGGATGGCAGCGCAGCCCTCTGGGCTATCAGATACTCCTCCCAGTTTGGTATCATCAGCAAACTTGCTGAGGGAGCACTCTGTGCCTTCATCCAGGTCATTGATGAATAAATTGAACAGGGCTGGACCGAGGACTGACCCCTGGGGGACAACAACAAAAACTCAGGAAGAGGCTTCTCTCCAGTGCATTAATCAAAGGAGAACTGAATAATCAAACAATGGTAATGTTATTTTCTATTATTTTTATTATCTTTTATTAATATTATTTTATTATTATTATTATGTGAGGGAGGTGTCATTTGCATTTTAGACAACTGCAGAGCAATGGACCACTATCAAACCTCAGCCTTTCTCTGTATCAGCAAACTTTCAGTTGGAGTTACTAGAAGTGTGTAAATGAGTTTCACATAAACAAATGGGTTCTTTGGCAGTGCTTCACTAACTTGCTGAAGCCTCTTTTGCCTGTCTTCCAGAGAGATCTGCAGACCTCAGTAATGCAAAACTGCTGCCAGCTACTAAAGCCACCAGAACAATTGCACTGATATCCAGCCTGTGGTTTATTCTATCTTAATTTCAGCTCACAACTACTCTTTCCTGTCAGCCTTTGCTTCTGGCCTCTCACTGGGACTATCTATCTAATCTGCTATGCCCCTACAGCCCTCTGTGCCTTGCTCCAATGAATACTTACTACAATCCCCTGCTTTATGATTTACAAAGCAGCATTTTGCAGAGGGCGCAAAGGCAGAAGTGACAGAGAAATAAGGCAACCTTTCAATCCATTTATCAAAGTCCTTGAAGTTCCCATTTGAAGGAAACAATCAGAAACAGAGAGCAGAAAAAAATGAATATGAAATCCAGGGCATTTTAAATAAATTGAAAGGTTAGCAACAAAGTCAGCTCCCCATGATGATAATAAGAGAAAATCAGTCCTGAGACCTGTTGATCCTGAATGGTTCTTGTTTATTAGGAAGAACCATTTACATGAGCTGATACAAGAAAAAAAAACATTGAAATATAATGTTTATTCAATTCCTGTTTCTGTTTTCTTAATTGAATATTTTGCTTTGCAGCGTGCAAAAAAATGGTTCTAATATTGTGCTGTAGCCAAGTGAGACCCATTTAATGATTCTCAGTGAGTCAGAGTCCACATTAGGCCATGCACCGTTGAGCTGCACCTGTATTCCCCTGGCAAATGCATCATTAGCTGGCAAAGCTCATACTGACATTGCAGAAGACTGAGCAGAACTTCTGAACTACTCTGCCCTCACTTTGGAAATGGAAATAGTTAATGGAAAACAAGGCAAGAACCTCACACCTGGACTTGGGAGTGAAAGCTCACTGCTGCTAATTTACTGTCTCCCGGCTAAGGAGAAGTTGTTTACATAATGCTTGTCTGGCATAATTATTTCAGGCATAGAAACATTTAAATAATGAAGTTTGGAAGGCATGATTTCTGAGCTGAGATCTCATCTATTTAGGTGTTTACAACACAAGTGTCATGATGATCTCAGCTTCAAGCCTAATGAACCAATGAATCCTTCACAGGGACTTGCTCTCCCATATCTGTGAGATTTCCTGTTGCAGATAGTTAGGGTCCGGCGGCCGGAAGATATTGCGCTGTACGGAAAGATAGGGCCCCTAATAGCCAATAGTGTTTAGTCTATGATGTAAGCAGACGGATGTGACGTTGTAAACCTTAGCTATATAACACCTTGTTACCCATCAAGAAACGCCATTTGCAGCATCCTCATATTGGTGTCTGTGCTCTTTGGCCCGGGCACAGTTTGGGCGTGCCTGGCCGCCTCGGCGGACGGAGTCGATTGCCAATGTCAGGCAACAATTTCCCTCACTTTTGTCTACAAAGTTTGGTGCTCTCTCTTCTTAGGAACATGAAACTGGAGCAGGACCACAGGCCCCATCTTCTATTTATGAGATGTTACAGCTCTGTATTGAAACTAGCCATAAAGGGAGCAAGCCCACAGCTCTCCTGGAGAGGGAACTGGCTAAATGCTAGGTGAGACAAAGGACAAGTAAAATTATTCTCTCCATAGGGGATTTGCAAAGCAGCCTATGGGGAATGTGGATCTATTTCAGGAAGAGCTGAGTACCAAACTCTCAGGTTCTGCTGAAAATATGCAGTATTATTTATTATTGTTTGCATTTAATATTGATCACAGCCTTAGAGCCAGATGCCAGCTATTTTTAGCTGGTACTGATGGTGATTTTCAAGACAGCTACAGCCACTTAGAAGCACAAACTTCCCTGCCTTTCATTTAGATATCCTGCTCCTAATTTCTCACTGGTTCTTTTGGTGACTTCCAGCATTGGCATCTTTGTCCTTGCTGGAAATTTTTGAAATGGCAATGACTGTGCTCAGCTCTTTGCAGAAGGAACTGTCATTGTGTGCACAATGACACCCAGACTTTCACCACTGCTCGTGTTGGCTTGCGACAGCCTCAGCCTTGCAGTTGAAGACTGCAAGAGTGAAAGAGCCTCAACTCCTTTTTGCCCTTTGGGTTCAGCTCCACTGGGTCAGGACCACAGGAGACTATGGGATAGATTACTTTGCCTTTCTGTGACGAAGTAGAAGACTGGTGTGCTCAGGGTGCTCAGTCTGACATCTCTTACCATCACAAAATGTACTAATTGGGTTTTTGTGTGTGTAGTTTTTTCATTTAATGGTCCTCTAGGACACTGAACCTGCATTATGATCAGAGGCTGATGAGTTAAGGATATGGGGAATTAGGCTCAGCTGGGCATCTCTGCCAAGGGCTACAATAGCTTATTATAGTCTGTGCAGTATTTGCAGCAAAATGCTTTGAAATCATAGAGCACCTTCTACATGAGGGACAGGGATCTCTTTGCCATCAAGGAGGCAGTGTAGAAAAGAAAGCAGGAAGCTTTTAACCCCTGTCAGTCATCTGTCTGCTTCTCAAACCAAGGCCCAGAAAAATCTCCCTCTCTAGGTGATGGGATGCCTTTGCCACGACACAGTCCTGACAGCTCCTCACTCCCCCACCACTGAACCTCTTGACTGCGTGTGTTTGCTTGTGTGTGCATTTAAGTCCAGGCAGTTCAAGCAAAAGCTGGCACCACCTACTCAGCATCTCTTTAATAATCAAATGAAAAAAAACAGCTTGTATTAAGATCCTACCAACTCCTTACTTCCTCACCCTAAGTCGCAGAACAAGTTATTTGCCTTGGCATGCGACCCGAAGGAGTTTTCGCTGCTAGAAACATTTCTGCAAGGACTGTCTGTTTCTGAGACTTGGGAAGACACAAAATTCATACTGCACAGGATGAAAGCCAATAACTAATTCAGGAAAACTGGCAAGGAACTGGTTTTGGTGTTAGGCTATCTTAAAACTGCCATCTGCTGCTTCTAGAGCACCTGTTTCTTCTGAAAAGTCTGAGCCAAAACAGGTTACAAGATTCAATTTCTATCTTCTTTATCCAATACGACTTTAAGTATTTTGCATAACGTGATCACTTTCATTTCTCTGCTGAGATGTTTCTGCAACCTAAATAAGTGCACATGATCTGAAAGGGCATCTGGATTTGAATTCTAGCCTAGCACAGGACAAGGCAGCAGTAATCTGCATGCCAGGGAAACGTAAAGCCACAAACCAGTGTTTATCATCTGGCATCAGATACAAAGAAACACAGAGTTTAGCAAGGTGTGATTAAAGTAGGAAAAGTGGGAATAAAGAAAGCAATAAAGAATGAGAATGAATATGAGGGGAGAAAGCTTGAGGCCGTTCAGTCAATGACAAGCTGCGTGAAGATGCCTGGGCCTGATAATATGGACATAGAGAGCCAGGTCAGAGAACAACTGGTGCTTTAATCTCCTTGCTGGTCTGCTGGTCCACTTATTCAGGGTCAGGTTCTGCACAAACTGAGAGCAAGTCTGAGGAAAGGGCAGGAACTTCTGGGTCTCTCTGTATTTAGCATTCTGCTGACTGTGCAGAGTAGGTGGTGTCTTCTAGCCTACTAGAAAACCTCTTTTCTTTTAAGAAAGTGAAGAATAGACAGGATATTTGAACTGAACTGATTCTTTTTTTCATGACTTGCATAATCACTGCTACTGACTACTGCTCTGGTGTCCCTGACACTGCTCCAGGGGTCCCAGGAGAATAGAAGTCAGCAGAGAAGTCAGGCCTTTCGCATGGGCCTGGAAGAGCACAGAAGCAACAGCTGCGCCCCAGGGTACAAACACATGTTTTTATAACCCCGCAGCCAGGCTGAGAAAGGCTCAGGTGCTTTGAGTGGGATGGTGCTCTTGCCTTTGGAGGACACTGCACTAAAGGCAACAGAAACAGGTTTGTTGGCAAGACTTCAACTTAAAGCAAGGTAGGCCATATAAAGAATTGCCCAGGACAGTGGTGGAGTCACCATCCCTGGCAGTGTTCAAGAAATGTGCAGACAAGGCACTTTTAGGGACATGGTTTAGTAGGCATGGTGGTGATGTGTTTATGGTTGGACTTGATGATTTTGAAGGTCTTTTCCAACCATAATAATTCTATGATTCTAAATGAGACAACCTTAACTTTGGCACTGACTCTAATGCTGCAGGGTCCCAAGTCTACCTCAGAGGTTGGGGCAGAGCCAAAGCAAGTTCCTTCTGTAGGTTCAGAATAAGTTCAGGTGGGTTGTTCATATGACTTTTACCTCTCTGTCTCGTCACATGCACACAGGCGTACACAGACCCCTGCCGTCTTGTAAACGCACTGGAGGGGGTTGTGTGCATTGCAGGGGCATCCCGGCTTCTGCGGAGCAGATCTGGCCCGCTGAGCCGAGTGAAGGCAATGTTCCCTCTGGATCTTGGCAGGTCAGAACCAATTAGCATAGCCCATCCCATCGCCCCTGCGGGCAGGATAGGGTGTATTGTAGCCAAGGTCTGATCTTGCCACACGATATCATTGGGGGCAACACGGCTGAGCCCCTGATGAGATGTTTGCTGACATGTGTCAGGAAGGATCATGGCATGCTTCCCTACATGCCCAGGTGGGTTGTGGGAATGCCAAGGGAGGCAGGGGCCTTGTAGCATTTTGTAATATAGCATTTAAGACAAAAAGGAGTGAGCTGAGGCAGAAGAAGACAAATTAATGTGTAATGACAACTGCCTTAAGGAGCATCGGATGTCCAGAGAAAAGCAAAAGAATTCTTTCCCCCAAGTCTCCAAAGTAAATTTATCCATCCCCCTCTATATATACACATACATCTGTGTGTGTATGTGCATATAACGGCAGATTGTCTGCTGGTGCTCAGTCATAAAGGTCCACTGAAGTCAGAGAGGTATATGAAGATGCTTAAATATACATTTCCTGTTTGTTTCCTGCATGTGTGCTTGAACGCAATGACTACAAGTCATCTGTGTATATAGGTGTGTGCATAAATAAATATTCTTATCACTTTATCATATCTTGAGTACAGAATTATTTCATAGGTAATTAAAAGGAATGTTAGTAGGGACAAAGATCAGGAAGAAAGTTTGTGTGCATAGATGTGGCAACTATGTATACGCAGTAAGAGATGCAAGAATTGAATGATGTGATTCATAAAGTTTAAATGCATGTAAGAAAGGGAAATTAAGGAATAGAAACTTTCACTGAATGGCTTCTTGCCAGTGAATACCTGAGCCTGGAGAATTGTCTTATAAGAAAGGGGGTGGAAATACCATAATTTGAGACCTTTAGACACAATACAGCTAAAATGCACAATTATGAAATAGCTGAAACAGTCAGGGATAAAAACTGGTAAATGCATACAGGTTTAATATGATCAAGCTCTCTTATTTTTTAAGTTGATTTACAAATATTGCGATGCTTGCAGACTGCTCAGCATTGGCTTGCTGGAACTGTTACTTGGATGTAAAATTGCAGCATCTTCAGCATATGTACTTATATCAAATAGCTCCAGTGTTCATCCTCTTAATGAAATCAGACTTCTGGAGTGGGATTCAGATTGCAAGTTGACACTCACATTTAGGTTTCTCCAGATAAAATGGCTGTTTAGATTGCCATAATCAGTGCATACCTAGCTGTACAATCTGGGGAGCTCAGCAAGCTATTCAGCTTAGTAGACACATATATCTGGTCACCTGCATCATTCTTTAGGCCCTATGGGCTGCACTGCCAAGATCTCCATTGCCTATAATGGACGTGTAGATTCCTAAAGGTGGATGTCTTATTCTGGAGCTGTGCTCTCTCTCAGAGAAGCCATCCTCTATTTCAATGTAATGCTGGTTCTCCTGCCAGAGCAAAGGGAATCATTAGGGCCTACACAGCAAAATCCAATCTCATAATACCACGCTGGACATCTAAATCTGAGTCTGTCACGCTCATCTTCACTCACAGTCAACAGTGGTATTGGTGCCTCCAAAGGCTGATTCATCCTATCAATACTGCTATCGAAGAAAGGTTAGGCAAACTGTGATCTGCCCAAGTGCCTGTCTCTCTCAATTAAGTAAACTTAAAAGCTACTTTAGATTTAATGGTGAATGTTCAGATGGCTAAATTTAGGAGAGAGGAATCCAACCCACAGCATGTAAATTAAATACACATATAATCTTTGAGCCCTAAGAATGCCTATGGGTGTGTACTTTCCGGTAGTCATAAAGATATAATATATCAAGGTTTATCTAACTCATCACAAACAACCAATGCAGCAGGAATAGCCAATATCAAAAAAACACAAAGATTTTTTTTGTGTATGTGATAAAATCTACAACGGTAAAAAATGCTCAAAATACGTGTCTTAATGACACAAAATTACTGTTCAGTGGACCTGTGATCTGCTTACACATAGTGCATGAGGAGTAAAACAAGTGAAAATGAACTGGGAAAAACTATTACTTGCAAAATATTTTGCCATTAACATAATATATAACTGTTACCTGCGGAACAGCTTTCTCAGACAAAGAGTAAAAGCATTCAAAAATGTTGTGATAGCTGGTAAGACTCTGCAGCTCTTGAGGTTTCAGGATATTTTAAAGAAGTAATATTTTGCACATAGGCAGCAGGTTTCACCTGAAGATCTCAAATCACTTTGTAAATATATATGTGTTAATTAATCTTCCCAACAGCTCTGTGAGATAAGCACTGTAAATATAATTATCTTGATTTTACAGATGTTGAACTCGAGACTCAGAGCACTGAAATAACTCCCCCAAGTTCACACTGTGAATCAGCAATACCGGAGCGACTGGGGTCCACGGCTCCCCTGCCCCTGCTCTTCATCAACCCAGGTGACAAAAGTCCCTTTGCTTATGCTAACATGTGGAGAAAAGAGCTGTTCTGGGGCTTCACACTTTCTTGTTGGTAAAGCATTTTTGACTCTTGGAATAGGGGACATAATAAACATACACACTATTATTTATTATCTACATATTTATTAGCATCTGCATTATCCTCACCAGAAGAATGTTATCAGTGGATTTTGTTTGTTGGCAGGTCAGATCCTATCTCTAGTATCTAACATGGACAATTCTGGTGACTGTTTGCTCCTTAAATGGATGATTTCCTTAACAAGCAGTTCTTAAAGCTCAGAAAACAATCACGCTTCCTGCACATCTTTCATCTTCATTTAGTGTGACATTCGTGTTGTATTTTGTAAATAATCTGTGGTTGTCCCCACTGGGGAGAAACACAGTTTGATATAATGTTAGTCTGAGCTGAAATTGAGAAAGCTGAGCTTGGCATGAAGGGCAGGGGGGAACTCTCAAGCGCCCACATCTGAAATCTTCAGCCTACTCCTACTTTAATAAAAAGTCAACCTGCCAGCATGTAAATGGCAGGGAACAAAAAGGGATGACATATGGCAAACACGAGCTGTACTCAGTGGTGATGCTCATGTGTGATGGAGGTACTTGGGCTGTCAGAGCCGAGAGGTTCCTCCAAAAGGACCTCCTGGAGTTCTCCTGCTCTCCTTGGAGTTACACAACACTGGGTGGGGTGATGCATTTTGAAAACATTACCTTCTCTCACTGCACTAAGAATTTAAAGAGAGACTGCATGGCTGTTTCCATCTACACCAAATTCCTTCAGATCACTTTCTTCTGCTCTGCTTTGGTCTTTACATGAAGCCCCTCTCCATGTTATCTGGCTGCCTCTGTTTATGATAGTCTGTGTTTTACCAGCATGTCCTGATTTTGTTTTTAGCGAAGCTTAACAATATTTTTTTCTAATATTTTTTTCTGATGTCCTGGGATCGTCAAATGTGTTTTTGCCTATTAGATACCAGCTGCGCATGTGCAGAGCTGTGGTGCTGGCTCTGGGTACCCATTTCATTTCAGCAAGATATCTCCCCTACACGTTGCCCCCAAGGCCATTTCTGCAGGGATCTGCAATGGCCCCACAGCCTCAGCCCCACTCAGACCCTAAGTCCTTTTGGGGAGAAGTCAGTGGGCCAGTAGCTGTTGCCTCCCTGTCCTTCTAACCATCTAAAGACAACCAGAAGAGACACTGGGTTAGGATTTGTCCTTCCTTCCATGCAAATTCTTGGTTGCATAAAGCAGCTGTGTGGGTGGTTAGCCCCAGGACCAGAGGCTAAGGTGGTGAGAGTCACCCAAACCCCAGTCCTGCCTTGGGCTCTGCATGATGCAGTCCTCTTGAACGCATGCGGTCCTGGGCTCTCTGTTCTTACAAAGGTGCCACACTTTTTTATTTTATTTTTTTATTTTATTTTAATATAGACTTAGTTTCAAATCCATCTCTCAGCTGTGCCTGCAGGGAGTTCCCAGCTGAAGCCAATAACAGATGTGTGGGCACATCTGAAAGCAGAACATGTCCCCGAGCTCCCTCCTGTACGCCATCCTGCTGGGGCACGGACTTGGGCTGCCAGGCAGCCACACAGGCTCCCCGAGGACAGCACATGCCCTTTCTACTCACTTATCTTTCTGGAAGTATACTTAAGGGAGAGGGGAAGAGGGAAGAGAGAGAGAAAAAGCAAGAGAAGTCGCCAAAGTCAGGTGAGAGAAGCTCTGTCTGAAGCATAATGCGATTCATTCCCTGCCATTTCTTCCCTAGATTTGAAAGATGCCCTGAGGTGGGTTGCTGTATTTGCATAGATTTACTTGTAAAGGGAAAATTCTGCTCCTGTGAATATCCTTGTTGATTGCCACATTGTTATGGGCACCTGAGGAGTCCATAAAGAAAAGCAAAGAATAAAAATATGTATATATAATGTAAAAAAAAAAAAGAAATGCGAACAACAAAAGCCATATTGCATTTTCCAGGTAGCCCTGAAATAAGGATCCTTTTGAGAGAAAGCACAGGGGTAAACTTGACATGCAAACACAACTCCTGACTTAGCCGTAAACCCCTGACTTGCCTCCTATTCTAATTATGACCTTTGGTTACATGTGCATCTGCTTGTGCAGATCCTTCCAACTACTTTAGCATCGTTTCACTTTAGTGCAAATACTGATGATCTATAAAGCAGCTTGAAAACTGAACAAGGGAAAATAAATTTAAAAAAGGGGAAAAATAAAGAAAAAAAACCAACTATGTTCCCAACCAACATGACAACTATCCACCCCTTCTAAAAAGCAGAGCAATTTCCTTGCTGTGAGCTGGCAGGCTGCTCGGAGAGCAGAGGCACAGCCTGCAATCCATGTAGCAGACATTCGCTGGATGTCAGGAAACGTTGCTTCTTGTTCGCTCTCATGTGGCAGCTTCTCATTCGCTCTCATGTGGCAGCAATGCCACAGGACCTTCTGCAAACCTCAGCTCTTTGTCCACAGGCTCTCACTTGTGACTGGAGGTATCTCAGCTCTGGAGGACTCAACCTGTTCACCTGTCTGGCACCTAACCTTCCCTTGCTATAGGGCTATTGCAGCTGTTCATAAAACAGCTGCTCAATTCCTAGAGTTTACGGCTCCCCTACCAAGGTTAAACCAGTCCTGAGCTGGGATCCCACCTTCGGTAGTGACATCTCATCACTATCACAGCCCTGGGCAGTCTGAGCAGGATCTGGAATTCTTCTCCTCAAGCTGTCATGACAAAAGTCTATCTGCTACCTGCACTGTCCTATTTCAGACCTATCAGGATGCTGAAAAACTGAAAAAAAAAAAAGCAATTTCAGTGCATTATTTTGTGCTTGTACAATTTGCCAGTCTCCAGGTTCATGACTAATGTCCGACTCTGTGGACAAACGGTCCTGTTCAACCTATGAAAAATGCCAGTGATGCAAAACCAGCATCCAAAATATCCCTATGAATTCAGACACAATAGAGCAATCCATGGAAGAAAAATTCATTGACAACTACTAATACAAAGAAAATGCCTTTGGCTCAGAAAATCTCTGAGCTGCCAATTGCAGGAAGATAGGAAATTATTCAGGGCAAGTATTGCCCTATGCTCACCTTGGTCTTGAAATTTTCCCTACACTTCATGATTGACCACTACAGAAGACAGGATGTGGGTTAGATGGACTTTTGGTCTGTCCTACTATTCTTCTTATGTTCTTATTCTGTATTTGCATTTTCCAAAGGAGGAGTGAATTGACACTGTGAGCAAGTTAATAGCCAGTTCATATGACTGTCATTGCTCACATTTGAGCAGTAATTGGAGTAAACCGTTCTTTTTTAGTAGAAAAGTAAATACCTAATTCTATGTGAACTTTTCAAAAGTGCAGGAAAAAATATCTTGTTTTACAGCTGGATCTATTTGCAGCCTGTGTCTGGGAACAAGAAAGGTTGCTGAAAATTTAGAAAAGCACTTCGTTTAATATTTAGGGGTTAGCATGCTACTCTGGGCTTGTACAAGAGTTTTCAAATATCATTAGACAGAGAGAAAATTCTCTACGTGGGCACCAAACCCAACAACAACTTTAATAAACAGGTCAATACTGCAGAGAGTTAATGCTTATTCCCCAAGTTCTTGTTTGAGATGATTTCTTTTAGACCATGCTGACTGGATACAAAAATGCTGCCAACAACATGGAAATTGCCTATTTCCTCCCCATTCCACACTCCCTCCCCATCAAAAGTGATCTTGATCTTTTACAAACAACTGAAATCCAGCATTTGCACAGAGGAAGGTGGTTTAGTGGGAGGCTGAGCTGCAAGATGAAGGAGTAGAGCAGCAGGTTGTTACGCTGATGGTGGATCAGGGAGCAGCACTCAAAACCTGACTTTTGAAGTCAATAACTTGGTAAGGTCTTTGCCCTATAGACAATTACTAAGATAAGATGCAGTTTTACCAATTGTACATCTGTACATCAAGCAGAACAAATGAAGTCCTTGACAGTCTCTTATAGGATACTAATCCTATTTAAAGTGCATGGTACAAGTATGAGAGCAGTAGTCACAGGTTAAGATAAAACTTATTTTAATAAAGCCATTTTTTCTCTATTCTCCCAGCTAATTTACACTTTTTTTGTCATATTACAGGAATTTTTGTGCACGTCCCCTCAACAATAAACTTGGGCAAGCAGCTGACCTAAAATTGGAGATTAACAGACTGATTCTGCCTTTTCTGGAATGTTTTTTTTATTTTTTTTTTTACTTTAAGGAACAACACACAGCTGTCTGGAAGTCCATACCATTGTTAATTTGGTATTAATTTACACTGAGGACATTCTCCCTTGAAAGGTACAACTATTAGAAGAAAAGGCTAACCTAGTTGCACATCACTGATAAGGTCCATGGCCTCACTGGGTAGAGATATGAGAGACAGTGAGTTAGCTTCAAAACTCTTTTTTTTTTCTGACTTCAGTTGGAGAGAGATGGAGAAGGACTGCTAGGCTTAGTGTCAGTAAATTCACTCCAGAATTAGTGTGGGAGGAGGAAAAAGGTTCCTGTCTCAGTTTGCTCTGGCACAAGATAAAGTTTAAAAGCAATATTCTAACAGCCAGCCATCACTCCAGGTCTTCATTTAATACAAACTTGGCTGACTCTATCAAAATCTTAAATTAATCAGCTGAGCTCATTCTTCTGCTGATGTAGAGGGGCATATCTTTTTTCAAAATCAAGAGTGCTATAGCTACTCCTACCATGACAGAAACAGCTATATGTGGCCCCAAAAGGGCAGAATTTAAAGAGCAAGTACATGCTCTTTTACATTTTGAACTCTTGTGGAGGTCCAACCATTTTGTATATCTGAGGACTTGTTCCTAGTGGCATTTTCTACTCCTTCTAACTCAGGGCTGCTCTGGAAAATCCTTTCTTACTTTTATTCTCCTTGTTCTTTTCTGGGGAAGGTTAGAGTTCAAAATATTCCAAAGGGGACACATGGCTGCTTTTCACTTGGATGAAGGACAATTACCCCTTAGCTTATTCCAGATGAAAATACTTTTCCTTTGGGTTTCCAGTTTCCTCTCAATAGCCATTAACCCTCACTGCCATGGAAAACTGAAGGAATGGAAGGGGAGGCTGTGAAAGGCCCTTCTCCAAATCAGCTACACTACATCAGGTGTGTTCACTCACCCAGACTGGCCTTGCTGCCTTCGTGACACCAGAGCCCCTTGGGGGTCCCTTCCTGACACCCTCCTCAACAAATGGTGCTAAGGGAGGGTGAGAAGGTAGGCCCTGCTGATTGTCACCATCAGTTGTGGGTTGGAAATGGCATCCCATGTGCCAAATGTTAAAATCTCACTTTAATGTTTAATTTCATGTTTAATTTTTAAAATTCGATTTGATCATTACCATAAACATTAAACAATATTTCCTGTTTAAATATGAATAGGCTGCATTATTTGATTGAAATGAGTGTTCAGATGGCTAATGTGTTTTATTACAGCCGTAGAATTTTACTGTTATTTCCTCTCCAGCTGCTGCTGTTCCAGGGAACTCAAAGAGATTCAATTTTCAATAGGACAGACTCTATCTGATGACATGGTGTGGTACACAGTCTTGCCAAGAGTCTTTCACGGCCTGAGGATACTGCTGTTGGTAGTTTTATAATGCTGATGAGTGGCTCTTATGGTTCAATGTCCATACAGGGACCTCTGAAAGGCTCTTCACAGCCTATCTCCCCCTCTACCTAAATCTCTAACTTGCTATTGAAATGCCATCTCCCCTCTTTGGTTATCCTGTGATAACACCCTCTATCACACTCTAAATTTTTTTAGGCAAGTTTTCTCCCATGATGACCCTTCCAACCTTGTAGGAGTTCCTCAAAAAGAGCTACAATCCCATCTCAGGACATTCTCCAAAATTCATCCAAAGCTACTCCCCTTGCTATGATGCCGACATACAATTTGACAACACTGAGCGTGCTGAAACATTTTCTCCTTCTTGCTAATTAAAACTATCTCACCACTTCCTGTATTGTCGTACCTCCTTTTCTTCCTCTGTTTTCTTTCTTACTGTCTTTAACTCATGGAAAGTCTGGACCTGAGTGTTCTTTTATTTGGTCTCTGTAGAGATGCTAGCATAGTACGGTCCCTCCACTAGCATTTCTAGGCACTGCCTTAATTAGGGTGCGGTGGAAAACAAGAATTTCATTAAGCAGAAAATCTCAAGGTGTCACATATTATTTTTGTTCTGGACTGTGACCTTTCAGTAATGTTTAGGTTGACATCAACACCCTTCTCCCTAAAATGCCCAGGAGCACAGCTGTTGGACAACTCAGCAGAGCAGGTGTCACCCATATCAGCTGAGTATGGTTTACACATTGGAGCACTTGCTATTCAAAAATCCAACTTTTAACTTGCCCAATAAAAGCTTCATCAAATCCACTATTTTTGTCCACAAAGTATGAATTGTGAAAAAAATAACATTTTTGCCTGAAAAAATATCTCCCTCAGTACTAATTATCATGTGAATAATAACCATTTAAGAAAGCAGCTTTCTAGCAGAATATTTTAATACATCTAGAAGAAATTTTGCTGGGAGAGAACTGTGAGTAATGGAACTGGAAATCAGTAAAATCTCTTTCTGATTAACAAAAAAAGCATTTCCAACTTCTTTAAGGTGAAGGTATAGTCCAGTTAACCCTTAGGAAGGATTATAATATGGAAGGGAATCATTACTGTAACATTATTCTAAAGCTCTGTCAGAAGAGTTGAAACCAATTCTTGTGCCAGGTAGGCATCTTTCTAAGCATTTCATAGCTGAGAGAAAATCTCAGGTCATCAAATTCATAATTTCCTGAAGCCAAAGAGAATTTCTCCATTTATTCAACATGGAGCGGAATTAGGTCCTAAGGGAGGCCTTCATCTTCTCTAGCTTTAGTCAGCTAAGAACCAGTACTTACTTGAAACTGTTTGTCCATACACTACGAGAAGTGTAGGGTGATACAGGTGACTTTCCATAAAGTGATTCATGGGTGGCCCTGTGGAAATACCCCTCTGTTTCTTTATTGACTGTTGAAGCATCTCAGATGACCACCTAAGAATAACATTTTCCTTTTAGAAGACAAAAACTATGGGTGATGAAATCCATTCTAAGTGGTTTGCCCCAAATGCAAGAATGGGACTAGAATGCTGCTCATCTGATTTCCAGACCTGTGTCGCACACACATCCCATCCAATCTCATGTTTGCCAGCCATGAAAAGTGCATGTGTTCTTAAGCAACTGTACCTTTCACTGTAAACACACCCTACTTAACTTCTGAAAACATTATATTCTGCTAATAAATAAATTATAATATACCACACAAAGACTAGCATAAAAAAATAGAGCAGAGAACCTCTGTAGGTTTAAAGCAAGTATTTATATATGAATCTATTTACTTCTTAAACAATATGTGTTCTATATAACATGGTGCCGTTGTTACACCGCTGAAATGGTTGCTTTACTTTGAGAGGATGAACAAGAGCAAATCACTGCAAGTGCTCTCCAGCAGCAAGACAGTGTGTAGCCCACATGATTGTACTGTTGCTGTCTTCTAGACAGATATATACAATATGCACTTACATGGTACTCCACATTGACAAAAACAGGCCTTAATTGTATTTGATAATCAAATTTGCTGCTCCACTCAGGTACTGTGCAGCTGGCAATTCAGAATGAATATAACAAATAGGTTCATTTTTTTTAGCACTCTCCTTGGTTTTCCCCTAAACTCAATGCAAAATGCGGTTAGTTTATATGATCCAGGAGGCATTCACAGAGCCAAGATGTTTATATTAATAAAATAATACTAGAAATGGGATTATGTTAATGGGAATCAGTCCTGCTTGCATTCTGAAACTATCTTCTCTTCCATCTTATGAGTAATATTTGAAAAAAGAACCAATTTCCCTCTCTCTCCCTCACCCCTCCTCCCTTCTTTCTCCCTGTGGCTATTACAAAGATTTTAATAGAAAGACATTCAAATTGTAACACTCAGCAGCCCATGAGAATCAATTGTTATTTTTTTTTCAGTTGCTGGTTACCATATTATTTTGTATAATTGTTGATGTCTGTCGTCTAAATTATCGCACCCCAAAAGCGATCACACACACACATCAAAAAATAAGAATAGCAATAATAATAAAAAAGTCTAACAACTCTTCACAACCTTGAGGGAAGGAAAACACAAAACCAGAGAGAAAATAAAAAATAGAGAGTAGCCCATCTAGCTAATCCATCTGCCCAGTAAGTGCATGTGTGTGATGAATCAGATAGGCTTGACAGAAGGTAGTGGGGGTCGGGGCTCTGCACACACTCTGAAAGGGTTTTGATGATTGCAATTATTCACCCATGCTTTGACATAGCACACAATAAAAGACTACAATTAGACAACTATTATTCCTAACTGCTGATGCCAGTGATGTCCATACAAATGCAGCTCACTGTCATTGCATTATTCATTCTTGAGGTGCGTTTGTGTATACAAGCTTGGGAGGGGAGAGGGGTGGCAGTTGCTGTTTGTGTTTGCAGCACTGTATAAATTATCTAGATTCATGCACACTGTCTCTGTAAATCTACATTCAAGCACACAGTCATGTACACTCTTCTGCCTGCAGCTATAGACTCCAAACACGGCAGTGCTGCAGGATCCTTGGGGCAGCCCCTTGCTGAGCTCCCAGTGAGCGTTTGGAATCCAGCCAGGCCACAGAGGGGCTCCTGCCAACACTCCTGGGTTTTGGAGAAGCCCAGGGTGGGCATGTGGGAGACAGGAATGTGATGTGCTACCCTTAGCTTGTGTGTCTTCAGGATCTCTACCACTTTGCACCACGTTTCCCTTGTGCCGCTGCGTGCCCAGCAGTGGCTTCTGGATATGTCCTTGATAAGAGGTTCACTTTAGCTACAGAAGATTTTAAAACTAACACACACAGTCATCTATGCTCAGCAGGCACAGCTCAGTGCTGTTCAAAACCTCTTTAAATTGAGAGCGAGGGGGTTTCACTGAGCACCGAGCCCACTGGCCATCGTGGGCCTCTGGAGGCTTTGGCATGTAACTAAGTGTGGAGATATATTCTGGAATCATTAATTCCTAATAACTAATATTAATAATGCTTAATAATAAGATAAAGTAATAACTAATAAGAATATCCAAAGTTGATTAATCTAATTTGGACTACAGCAGTCTGACTGAAATAAGAGCACCTAGACAGGGAATTAATTAAGAACAGCTATTCCATGTTAAATACATACTATACCTTAATCTGAATGAGCATCTCTGTGTAGAGAGCCCTTTTGATTTATTTTATTCTCCAGTAAAGGGAATTCTAGTCAAATGTTGCCAAAAGGTGTTAAATCACCATTGGGACGTGGGCTCTGTGCTCTGCGTAGGCGCAGAGCTGCGGGGTATGCGGAGCCTGGTTTAGCCCCTGCTCTTACCTTAAATGTGTGTGCAGAAGCTCTCACTACACATCCCAGATGTTCACATGGGCAATATATTATTAGAAATCATGAACATTTTTGAACTGCATCGCAAATTCCTTCCAAGAAAGTGAGTCACAATGAAATGAAATGCAAGTGTACCCTTTAATGGTAAAATCAAATCATAAGGCACAAAATAATACAAAACAAGGGTAATAAACCTCTCCAGGGAATTGCATCATTGTTAACGTAGCAAGTAATCAATAGACTGTTGTTTGAAAGTGTTGCTTGTTGCATGACTGCTTAGATGGAGACAGAATGACCGCAGCAGTCTGAAAAATGATGTGTCCTGAAAGAAGCTGCTCTATAAGAATTGCTTGGGGAACACAAGATCTAGGAGATTTGGGAGGCCTCTTGCTGATGCCTCTTCTACATATTTGTTTTCCTCAACAAGACACCACCCCACCCACCCTAGCTCCAAATCCCAGCCTGTAATTTAGTGGCTGCAAAATGCAATTTGAGTCCCAAGTGCAAAGGAAACCCCATAGCCTGGGATCTCGAGGAAATACTCTGATCGCCTGCTCATATTGACATCCGTGCTTGCACTGATCCTGGGCCTCATCCTGCCTAGCTGAGGCGCATCCAAGGAAAGGACAGAGAATGGGAATGCCAAGGACCACAGCCAGAGGTGGAGCAAGGAACTGCAGCAGCTCATGCTGCTCCTACAGCTGATGATCCCTATTAGGGATAGGATCTCTCCTGTCATAGGAAGAGAAGGGAGAAAAAAGAGCAGAGGTGAGAAACCATTCTCATGCAATGCATTTAAAACAGGCCACGGGAGCACCATCCTTCTTTCTCTCTGTTCGTGCGTCTCTGCTTTCTTTTCACTGGACAACTCACTGCAGAGGTTTCCTAACGTGAACACATTTGGCCTAAACCACAACAGCTACTTCTGCTAAGTCTTTGGGGCTTTCTTTGGGGGTGCTGAAGCTGCTAACAGCATGTCTGGCTTGCCCAATTTTGGAGTGGCAGGTACTGGGTCTTGTTATTGCTTGTAAAAACGAAGTCGGGAGCAGGGGAGCCACGTGTCGGTGCGAGCCAGGGGGCGGGTGCTTTCGTGTGGCACCCGCAGGGGAGCCGCGTGTCGGTGCGAGCCAGGGGGCGGGTGCTTTCGTGTGGCACCCGCTGCGGCTGGGCAACGCATTTGGTGTTCAGGGGCCAGGTGTGTGGCCTCCTGCTGCCTCAAACTTCATCCCCCCAGGGGATTTCCAGCTCCAGACATCCCTGTGACCTGACACAGTGGTGACAGCCCTGCTGCAGGGCAGATCAGTGCCTGTCAGAGCGCGCAGGGGATCTGCAGGGACATTTTCACAGCAGGACAGGATGGCACAGGACACTGGCTGTGCTGGCATGGACTTGCTTTGCCAAAACACATAGTGCCCCATATAGTGGCACACCACAACCCTGGTCCCACTTCTTTGGTGGGTGTTTTTCAGTGACACTTTGCTGCTTGAAGCGCTAGGAGCAGAGCTCTGTAAAATATCTGTCTATCCCTCTAAAAAGTAATGTACCATGTTTTTAGTGCCAGTGTTTAACTGCATGTGAAATATCAGCTGTGAGCATCTCTTCTGCGAGAAGGAAACTTTTGAGATGAAGTCCCTAGCACTTCAGAATGGAGCTTTTCCTGGGTGGAAATTCATGATCCAAGGGCTCAACATTGAGCCACATATTAGTTGGGATTCATATCTGGAACCTACATCGGCATCCATTCCCCCAACTAACCATCTGGGGCAGATGTTTCCCTATGTCTCTGAGATCAGGGAAGTTCTGGCTTTCCCAGCATAGGAGGCTCTGTACAAAGCTCAAGGAATGGAGAAGGAAAGGAGAGAATCAACGATCACTACAGACTGGAGCAGCTTCTGAATATCTCATACTGGATCTCAGAACTGGAGATTAAGGTCCCCATTCAGCCAGGTACTTAAGATGTGTTAGATACAAAAAAATAAATAAATACAAAATCAGCTCCATTGGCTTCGATGAGACAGCACAGGATTTAAGCTATGCATGTGTTTAAGCACGTGGCATAGGAGCTTTACTCTCCAGTGCACTTCTCACTCCCCTGGGCTTAATTTCAACTACTTCCACTTTATAGTCTGTGGCCTCTGCTGTAAATTCAGAGAGCCGGGGAACTGATTTTTTAAAAAATGCTTTCTGCTTGAAATATTGCAAGCAAAGAGCAGATGAGAATATATATCAGTTAAATGCTTTTTTAAAGATGTATATGATGTGACACGACACACTGGATTCTAAAATTAAGTACAGTAGCAAGAAACCCCCAGATGGAATTTCCTAAAATATGACTTTCCTCCTCTGAAACAACTTTTAATTTTAAGTGCTGACTTTCTTGACCCAGAATAAAGTTACAGGCAATGTTTACTAGCCAGCATAGAAGGGAATTGCTCCCTTATTGCATTCCAAGCATGCAAGCCACTGAAAATCAATATAACTAAGTAGGAAAGAAAGAATAAGAACATGCCCACTCATCTCCCTCCTCAGCACACACAGGCAGATACATCCATAGACCTGTCTTTCTCCTTCCCACTGTGACAGGTAATGGCTCTCTCTAACCTTAGAGGTTGGCAGTGAAAGAAGATGAAGTTTGTCACATTGTTCCTGAGCAGTAAGTCATATGGCTGTCACCTCTGATTTTTAGCTAGTCAGTCAAGGCTACCTTTCCACGAGCAGTGCACAGCTGCCATTCCCCAACAAATAGTGAAATGATGAATCCATGTCGCAGTGGAGGACACTGCCTAAGCTCCTCTCATCCCCTTCACTTCAGCAACATGATGGGAGGTGACAGGGACATGAGATGGGGTGGACACAAGCCTGGAATTCCCAGACCGGGGCTCCTTGTGGTTGCAGCACGGCCAATCTCTGGACATTTCAGAGTCACAGGGAGCCACAAAGAGGTAGAAGGTTGTGTCTGAAAATGGCTATTTCAGGGCAGGAGGCTGGTCCCTTCTTCCTCTTTGTGACCCATGCTAATGGAGGCTATGCTCTTTTATCACAGGCTTTGTTTGTGGGAGGGGATCAGAAAGTGCTTTTTGGCCCATAGTGGCAAAGCAGGGCAGGTGTTTTGTGAGCCTGGCTTAAACCATAGAGTTAGCAGCAATCACTGGGAGCTGGTCTCAAGGGCCCAAGTGGCCCTTCCTTGAGCCATCTCCTGTGATAGCTCAGATTTTTCAGTGTTAAAATTGACTGCTAAGAGAGGACTAGCAAACAGCAAGACCACCTTGAGAGCAGGATGACCGCACGTATGCTTTTGTCCTTAGCTTTTCAACAAGTTTCTTCCATGGCCTCAGTGTTTGCTATCCTGATTGCTCCTTTGGGGCAGTGACTGTGTGAAGGAAATGCTTATCTTAGTCAAGGCTGGGAAATGCAAGTAAGTGGCTCTGCCATCTCAGGCTTCTTTTTCCCCTGGTAATGAAGACCAAGGAGAAGAGAAATGCAGATTCCTGGTAATCTTATAGTGTGAGCTAAAGCCTGACCCAAAATGAACGCCCTGCAAGATCAACAAACCTACTCTATTCCTGTCCTTAAAATATGTCACAGGACGTATGTCTAAACGACACAGTCCCTGACAGTCGTCTGTAGGCAGAGCTTTTACTGCAACTGACAACTTCATCGCCTCCCTCTCTCGCTCTTGCTCTCTCTCAGTCCTCCTTTGGTGCGTGGGGTATTCAGGGTGATGGCTTGTGCCAATGTTGATGGGAATAACACTTGGAGCTGGCTGGAGGGAATCAAGGGCTCTGTCTTCCCAAGCAATCACTACTTTGTGAGCTCTGGCTCTCACCTTTAATGTGGAGTCAGCTTTCTTGGCACACAGAGGACTCACCCTGTGGGATGCTTTGCTGACTTTTTGCCTTGACTCAGACATGCACATAGAAATAGCAGCTGTGGACTCCTATAGCTTCAGACTCTGCCTTGTTTCAGAGACACACAGGCTTGCAGAGGAGGCTTTCAAGGAGGATTTGTGGGTTTCCTTTGGAGTTTTAACATATAAAAAAGAGCCGCCTGTTTGTCTTGAGCACCTTCAAGCGCTTGGCAAGTGGTCAGCACTTCTTCCATCTCCCTTGTCTGAAAAGGGAGCACAGAGTGCGCTTAAAGTACCTTATTACCCCTTAAGGCAGGTGCCTGGTGTGGATCGGGGCTGAAGTTGATTCGCTTCCCCCCACTCCAAGTCCCCTCTATGCTAAAGAGGAGATGGGAAGTAGCTGGTAGGGCAGCATGCAAGGCTTGACAGCTGAGCATCCCTTGCAAGGCACACACATGGTAGGGAATGTCTTTGTGTCTGCAAAGGGCTCCCAGAAGCCTCCCAGAAGCTGTTCACTTTTCAGTACATGTGCTTTCCAGCTGGTCCCTGATAATGGTTGTTGATGCCTATTATTTGCAGTTTATTTTGTCTGACTGATTATAAGAACAGTGGTCATAGGGCATATGCTGTTTCCAGTCGCATTTTCTTTCCTTTTCAGGGAAAGAAAATACATATCGACTTGTTTTCTTCTCAGTGTTTAAACCTGCTCTTTAGATGCATTTGCTTATTTGTATGATAGGGGCTTTCATGTGAAGACCCAAACACTGTCAGGGACAGAGATGCTGGGTGAGATGGACAACTGCTTTGATGTAAAGTGAATTAATCTTCACAACAAATAGATATTGCTATGGACACTGCAGATCTACCTAGGGTTCTTTTAGGCATATATCAAGAGGAAAATAAATATGGAGACAGATTCAGTTTATATTAATCTCCATGGATCTGCTCCAGTGCTGGCTCCAGTCAATGGGACCCTTTTCATTGGCTTGAATGGCTTTCCAATCAGGCTTGAGGATCTGATTTTAAGTTCAATGACCCAGTTGTTCATGATGAGGTTTCAGCAATTTCAGTGTAACTGGAGTTGCCAAATAGTCTTAGATATAAATGGTTCAATTCTCATAATTTTTACAAAAGCAGCACCTTGAAAAAGTGCTTTGAATGTTCACTTGAGCTTTTTGAATTTGCTTTAACCTTCTCTTAGGATTCCCCTGTGCATTTTAACCTGTACAGGAATGTCTTAACCAGCATTTCCTTCAGACTTGCAATAGTATCTCTCTAATAAAACTATAGCCATAAATCACCACTTTGAGTCTAATATTCCAATTTAGGGAACTTTTAACTATACCCCTTTTGAACAAAGTACTTAACCACCTTATTTAAACTTTTAATGCAAGGAAACCTGAGCAAACATATGCACTTGAACACCTTGCTAGGTAGAGCTGAATGGATGGTCCCAGTAGCCTGGCCCAAACTGAATGAAGAAAAATCCTTCCATCCACATCAGAGGTCATAAATTAGATGACAGTTTCCCTTTAAAAGGCAAGTTACTTCATCCTGCAGTATGATATGCTGTATTTGACGTTTCATTTTAAGCTGCTTTGAGCTCAAATGAATATAAATACCCAGTGGTCATTCTCTCTATTAAACTGGCACTACACAAAAGACTAATAATCTGGATGTCTTGTCGTTCAGTCTAATTATAGTAGCAAGTGTGAGGAATACCATGTGCCTCCTAACTTTGGATGAAAACAATTAGTCTGCAGGATTCCTTTTTTGGCTTTTATTATTATCATTATTGCAATTAATAAACTTCATCTTCCCACTGCCATGGTCTACACAAGCACACATTACAAAACCAGGAGAACAAAGGAAAATGAGAATTTTTGTCTTTTTTTACTTTTTTTTTTGTGGACAAAATTGTTTTGTTTATCAGGGCAGTGAGCTAAAAGGCTGGATCCCGGAGAAGGATATTAGAACAAAATGCTCAAAAATGTTTTTGGTAATGGAGGTTGCTGTCAACATTTCTCAAGAACAGGCCAAGCACAAACCTTGAAGAGGGGCCCTAGGGAGTGATTTATAGTACAGACTGATACAGTAAATGCAATTTGTTTTAATTAAGGCGATGGGTTATTGCATAATTCACATTGTGCTGGCTGAAATGACTGCAGCAGGCAGTTTTGGAGAATTACAAATCCTTCTCATAAATTCCATAAACTGTAATGCAGCAAATGTTGCAGGAAGAAGAGTTCCATCACAGAGCAGAAATGCAACATCCTTACATCTCGCAAGTTTACACTAAAACTAACTCTGCAGTACATTTTCTCCTCTTAGCTCCAATATAATACGATGTACAGTTTTTCACTCCATTGCTCTAATCCACTTAAGAAATCTGTAAATGTGATCAGCATCAAAAACAGGAGGCCAAATCCTCAAGCAACAATAAACAGCCTGGTGCAAAGGAGAGAAGCATCCGCGATCCCACCCACGCGAGCACGGTCCCTAGGCTTGCACAGGTTTTTACACTGATGTACCTCAATCCACAAGGGACCCTAAATGGTGTAAGTTTGAAAAGTGATTGCTGTTTTTGTTTGGGAGTGGAGACCAGTACAACCTGAGTTGCCTGTGCGGTCAGAATGAGTGTACCAAGCTGATTCACTCCAGCTTTTTGTTATTTCAGGTTTAATTGCTTTCAGAAAAACACTGTTATTATGGAATTTAAAAGTGAGTCATGAAGCTTTGAAACAGAAATACAGTTGAACAGAATTACAGTGCCTGTATCAGCCTAACACTGGCATTGACAAACTTTTTCAGAGATACTTTTGCAGTGTTTACATTATTTTAATGTCACTTCATACTTATAGAAGGAATAACAATCTGTACAGTATGTGTATAGTACAGTATATATGTAGTATACAGTGTGTGCAGTATATATTTATACTATTAACAGAGCTAGTAAGGACGTAGCAATCTGTAAAGAAGAAGGTGCTATTTCAGCCCTTCAAATGGGTCATTCAGTGCACTTGAGTTAGTCCAGTCCCCTCAAAACTTCAAAAATAATATATCTGAGAAAAAACAACACCAGCCAACATCTTACTATTCTAGTAAAACAGTTAAAGAAAGAAAGGAAGGAAGGAAAGATGAAAGAGAAAGAGCTTGGATCAGCACTGAAATTCATGATTAGCCATAACCATTCTATATATTTCCTCAGTCAAAAAAATGATAAGCCAAATTATTGTGAGCATTGACCAATAACACCCTATGTGGGATTCAGCTCACTTAACACTAGCTACCTAAAGCTTACATGTCTGTTCTCAGCCTGGATACAGGTTTTCAGAAGGCTATTTAAAATCTGAGGACAGGGTTTTAAAATGGGCAGGATGAACCATGCAAGCTAGCTGACACAAAAGTGAATTTGGGTATGACCTTCTTGTGCAAAGATGCAAAGCATAGCTAATGTTGGAGGAAAGATGCTTTACTAAGGTAGGTCACTGTGGCAACCTGCTGTGAATGCTTTAAAAATCTGACATCCTCAAATGCATGGATGCAGGTGTCAACAGAAAAAAATCTTAATGTCTCCAGTGAATTTGGGTTGATCCCTGGACTGTGGTGGCCAACTGGTGGGTCTTGAGCTACTGCCAACCAGCAGAGCTCCTGCTCCATGGCTACTGCATGGGGTGAGTGATGGCAGAAAATGGCAAGGTAAGTGGTGGGCCCTTGCTTTTTTATGAAACAAGCCCACAGAACTTGCTGAAGCTGAAATTTCTGCCTACTGTGGACATCCAGTTGCATGGGTGGCCCAGCACTATCTGCCAGGGGTGCTCCATGGGCACATTCATTTAGGTGCCATCCAACTACAAAGGAAAGCAACTAATGCTAAGGTGGTGGCCGGGCTCTTCCTGTCCTCTCCTGCTCTGCTTTCTGTGATGTTGCACCATTCCCAAGTTTGTCTCCTTCTTTTTGGAACATCATTAACACATAGCAGCATTGAGGAGCTGCTTTTGAGCAAAGCTCCTCACTGTGTTATACATGAATTTGGGAAAAAGAGGAGTTTGTTCTGAATTCCATTTAGCCCTGTGAACTTTTGCAGGTGAGTTTTAGACCTATTTGGCTGGCTAAAGCTGAAGTTTGAATTATTGAAACAACAGGGGGGTGCTTTGGATCTCTTCTGCCAGAAAGGCTGAAGGAGACAGCATTTTATTTTCAACCTTATCAAAACTTCTCTATAGAGAGGAAGTTGATCTTTTCAATTCCTCTTAATCTCCAGAGAAATCTCCCACTGATCCCTAAAATGCCAAACCTGCAGTCCTGGAGCAGTTTTTAACTTGCTGCACTGCAATGGTTCTAACATTTCAAATACCACTTAAATGCAGCTCCCTTTGCCAATTACCGGCCATGGCTGGATCCTGGCAAAGCCTACACTGCTAATTTGCATGATATTTGTTGTCCACCGACTTGGGGGATCTATGTATGCTAAGTGCTAAAGCACTGGATCCTGAGCTCCTGGATGTTTGATAGGGATGCTGAGATACAAACACAAATTCAACTAATTTGACCCTTGGAAACAGAATCAATCTCACCTAACTGTGGGGTTGGATTTGGCTCCATCCTGTGCACATCTACTTTGGACAAGAACCTTTGCTTTTGCGCAGCCATCTCCAGATTTTGACAAAGAGATTAGCAGCATGTCCTACAGCAAGGTGTCCTGAGGGTCCAAACTGCTGTCTGGACAGGACCCTGGTGACACAGTGGTGAAAGGAAGGGGCGGAAAGACAAGCAGCACTCCTGGGAGAAGCTGTGAGGGGCTGGATATGGCAAGAAAACTTCCAGTGCTTTGGAAATGATTTCTTTCCTGCTCGTGAGCCAACAATCAGGACTCAGGCAAAGACTCTGTTGGGATGAGATGTTTTTCCTGAGGGGATCGAAGTGGGTGGCAGAAAAGAAAGGGGGAAGGCTGCCAGCAACTGAATGAAAATGAGTTTTGTGAGGATAAAAGACAACATCCCATCCAGTAATCTGAAGGCATCAGCTGAGTCTTACCTGCACTTTTAATGTTGGCTATTTAAAGATGATGAGAATGAAATTAACGGCCTTTGTTTTCTTGTTTCCTTTGTCTCCATTCCTTGGCCTGGGGTGATTCTTTATCTCAATTGCCAGCTTTGCATGTCATTCAGTTCAACTTAATCACAAGGATCCACAAATCAAGCAATTTCAGGCTGGGGGCTCTGCCTTACAAAGCCTTTGTAGGTCAGCAAATAGGATTTTCTTGCACTTCCTCATGGATTTAACAAAGACACTTGCTCTCAGTTTACAGAATTTGCATAGTGCAATTTGGGCATTTCACAGTGCTGTTTGTATGAGGATCCTTTGAATGAGTAGGGATTAGTACTGCAAATACAAGTTGCATCCGGGTTGGAAAGCTCATAATTTAATGACCAAGCAACTAAACCAGTTTTGGAGTCAAGATCCTCAGCTGGTTTGAATGAATAGAAATATAGGAAAGTTAAAGGTGACATGTTGAATTATATCAACAGAAAATTACCTTAATATTAAGTTATTAAACTGGGTTACTGGGAAGCATTCATGTGGCATGGCTGCTACCTATATATCCTCAGATCTTCTTCATGCTACATATTCAGCACTCTCCAGCACTCATGGCTCAACAGAATACTCAAATGTGCGAGGAAATCTGGATCTGAGAACATTGGGCAGTTGGACTCGATTGCCTCTCGGTAGTCATCATAAAATAGGAGCCCTCTAATAAGGTATGTAAATCCAAGGATACATGGAACATAGCTGGCTGAGAGCTTGCATGCTTTTCTGAACAGTTGCTACATTCAAAGGAGAAGAGGACTTTGTGTGAAAATTTAAATTATGCAGGATTTTGGATCAAGGAACACTGACTTGGCTTGGCTAAAAATATTGCCCCTCTTGGAGAAGTCAAAATGTTTGATCTTGTGTCAAAGTGCAATAGTTGGTGAATTTTTGTTTCAAAGGAATGTTTACATTTTCATCTAAAACTTGACCTAATTTCTAAAAGGGCAAAAAATAGGTTAAATAGCCACCACATTAAAAGCAAATGTATATTTCATGCACAAAAATACATTTTGGGTTGACAATAAATGTATCATTCCAGAGAACGCTCTCTGTTGTTCAGGGGATTCATATCATTTTAGAAGAAATAAGCAGAAAGATGTAAACCACAAAGACTTCTAGGCCTTCTGATCCAGCATTATTACATATCCAGCAGAGATCAATGCCTCAAAGAAAAGTGTAAAATCCCCTGAAATACACCATTAAAGACTGCACATTTAATAACCATTAGTATACATATGTCTGAGGTTCCAATTCTTCTCCTCGTTATTAGCTCTATCTAAAGTGACGTTCCCTGCACTGGCTGCTGGGAATCACTTGAATTTGTGCAGAATTGTGCTGGAGGAAAGCACAGAAGATGTCTATATCCCAAAGAGGTTTAGGTCGCTTGGCTATCTAACAACTGGTGGATGGCTGCTGTAATTTCACTCTTCCATTCTCAGCTCTCCAACTATGAATGGCTTGAGCCTGCTTAGCATGAGCTACATATGAGCAGAGAAAAAAAATACAGAGCTAAACGGAGAACACAAACACATCTCTGAGGTACACTAATGAGAACATAACTAATACGTTACATATTCCCAGCAGTACAGTGGAAACCTAAGGGAAGCAGAGGCAGTCAGAGGTATTATTTCACAAGCTCCAAGCTAGTTTTATTCGCACAAGGGTCTATCTGTCTGTGTATTTAAGTTCCTCTACTGGTTTCCTTTGCCTTCAGGAATGCCCTAAACTTGGAATCCAAGACTACATTGCTTGGTTGTCTGTGCAAGGCTGTATGAAAACCTAGGGCCCTAGGTAAAGGGGAAAGGGCAAGCTTTGGTTCAGTAAAATGTGGGGAAACTCTTGAAATCCTGCCTGATCCCATGTATTCCCTCTGAAGCTTGCTCAGCTCAGTTAGCAGCCAGAGAGATTCTGAGAGTGTCCAGATTCACCCAAGCTGTGAGATGAAAGGAGGACTAGAAGGAAGGCTATAAACAAGATAGGTATCTATTCTTCCCTTCTGCAGCAAACTGTGGCAGAGGCAGCAGCAGACAGGAATGCAGATGCCATATCATTTGCTCTCCTGTATATCACAGGAATGACAGGTCAGCCTTTGGTTTGCAGTGATTTGCATTTCTGAGCTGAACAGGGTGACAATTTGCAGTGATACAACAACAGGAAATGTTTTTAGCCATATCAACCCTTAAGAAACCAGGGGCAGGACAGAAAACATGACAGCTTGTATTGGGGACAACGGACAGACTCATCTGGGGGGATCTTTCCAGAGTAAGATGCCAGTCCTAGCAGGAGAGAGGAGTGCAGGGATGCTTTTCTATTGGATCTGTCACACGGTCTCCTTCTTGTCTATGAGAGTGAGGATTGTGAATGGAAGATAAGAAATAGAAATTAAAATTAATTTGATTCTTCCGCACACAATGTATTGCGAGCTCTCTGTGTAGATGTGGACATGCCACAGAGTGCTCTCCTCTCCAAACTGACACAGGCCCTTGGTGTGATACGAAAGTGCCAAAAAAAACCCACTGTCCCAGCAGGCATGCCAGAACACAAAGGTAAGACAACCCTTTGTGGCTTTTATTTATTTTTAATTCTCTTTCTGTGCTAATCAGGCTAATTTGCACATTGGGCCAAGTATTTGTTTTTGTTCTCATCAGTTCTTTCTGCAGTAGCAGTACATTGTGTTAAAAAACGAGTTTTTTACTGAGAGGTAGAGAGTCTTGAGTTGGATGAAGGAGAAGGAAAGATCAAAGGAGCAAATCTGTTTTTTGCTAGTGATCCTGTTTTTCAATCTGAGATCAGCAAGATCAACCGATGAGACAAGCTTAAGCCTCTGAGAAATTCCTCAAGAATGTTTCTTCATTCTATAAGTGGAATTCAGGCTTCTGAGATTGGTAAAAATTAACCAAAACTAAAAAAAAGTTTTCCTACCAGATCTTGCCAATGTAGAAAGTACTGTCCAAACTGAATCAAATAATTCCCCTCAGGCCTTCTGGCTGATCTGCTGGGCAGGTGGTTCATTGGTCAAGAAAAAAAAAAAAAAAAAAAAAAGCATAAAAATCCCCTTACTATGCAGACTGCAAAGGCTTTCCTGCTTTGTTCTTCATGTCATGTTTAAGGGATTCCTCTTCTGCCCAATGGAGCATCTCTGCTGACTTATAGCAGCTGGAAAGCAGACCCTTGGGCAGATATGTGGTTTTCCCTTGCTCAAATAGCTGATGTATCTCATCCTAGAGGAAATTGCCTATGGGTACCTTATAAAGCAAATCTAGAGTGTACATGAGAGCATGGTTTGAAGTCCTAATTCAAGCAAAAGCGCATGGCAGGGAAGAAAGATTTAGCTGAATAAGAATAATAAAAAAATGGGCTTTAAAGGTTGGTGCAACCTTTGCAATGTGCTATGGGGGATGCTGGACTGGAAAGGACTAGGTAAATGTAGGATATCATAAATATTTGGAAAATCTGTATCTAGAAACCCCAGCTCTGTCATCAACTAAATCATGAGCACTTATGAATTTTACAGAGCTTGGCACTGTCAGAGTTTTGGGAAGACATGGTCTAGCTCTTTCTTAAGCAGTCTTTTCACATTTATTTATTTTTAAATGGCAATTGGAATGAAGCTAATTAACCAAGTCCCCAAATCATTTAGAAGATCTATTATAGAAAATAGCATTAAAGAAGGGAAGGAAGCCAAAGCAAAGAGCTCAGCAGAGACAAAGTCCGCATCTCCAGATATGGAAAATAGACCTGTACCAGAAGGGCTGAAGTCCTAGGAAGCAGACTGTGATTACTTAAAAATATCCTTGCTTTTTATGAAAAGCTCAGAGACAGGTTATCCTCTTCCGAGTGCAAAGAAACCCAAAACAGTAGGTAGGGGAGGGTTTTGTCTTTAGGGCCTTTCAGGTTTAGGTGACTATGAAGGGGACTGTGCATTGATGAGACAGACTTTGAGGTGAACTGCTGCCTGGGTGGCAAAGCCCTGGGCAGTTCTGCAGCTTTTACTGCAGGGTTTCTCATGTTTTTATCACAATATGATTTGGGGAAAGCAGGGAAAAAGGAAGTATCTTGCCAGAATGGAGCTGCTGTATATCAGTGTTACTGCAGTGCCTTGCAAGATGGGACTTCTTGAAAGGGAAGAGTGGTTTGCAGGACCCTGAAGTCATATCTCCATGCAAAGGTATATTGAACCTCTGCTCCTAGCTATCACACTGCCAAGAAATCAACTGCAGCCATCACTTTCTGCTCATGAAAATACAGAACTGTTCAGTCCCTGTCAATTATCTAAAAAGCAATAATGAAATGAATCCCACAGTTTTGCTCTGAAATGTGTTACAAGGAAGGAGCAGGCACAGACGAATCTGTCAGACTGACAAAATCGAACTTTTCTATTTAAGCTGCCCATACTGTACTAGAAGCTCATCCTGAATTTCATTTCCTATGTCAAATGCTGCTGGAAGATACACTGGTGTATATCCAAAACACCACCACTGATTTCAGGATAGTTGGGCTGGATCTACACCAGCCTAAATGAACCATTCAAGGAAGAGCGTATCTTTCAGAGGCACTTTTATGCTATCTAAAAATGTATTTTCCATCACGTTGCATAGTTAATTAGGCAAGAATGACAACTGTTCATGGTAGAAGGATTTGGCCAGGCTCTCCAGGCTACCTCGATGCAGGGAAACTCGGGGAATAACACTGTGTTTGTCTGTTCTCTGGCAGAGTACCTGCTGCTTGGAAAAAGTGGAGTGAAGTCCTGATCTAATGAGCTTGTATTAATCCCAGGATGGCAGTAGTCTTGTGTACCTGTTACTTTGAGCATTTAGTCTTTGGAGGAACAATGCCTCTCATGTCTGATATTCCCCACATATTAGCAGTATTTTGACAGCCCCGTCAAAGAGGCCAAGAGCTAAGATCTAACCTGGTCTGTGTCTCTTCTTATTCTCCTGCACCTCCAAGAAGTTCTGCTTTGGAAAAATAAAATTGCGTCTGTGTATATGTGCACATATGTATGCATGTTACCTCTGCACATGCAGACAGAAACACCCCCAGTATTTAGTTTGGTCAAATCCAAAGATGTGTCTCTGTTTCTGTACAGTTCTTTTTACTTCACAGTGGTGGCTTTTTTCTGCATGCATTTGACAGTTGCATTTTGGTCCTTTCCAGCTGGAATGGAATTCACTGTCTAAAAGGAAATAAAAAGAGAGAGGGGAAAAGTGAGGGAGGGAAATATGAAGAGCTGAGTGCCAGGGGCTACCATCCAGAGATTTCTTTTAGCTCACTCCCTCTCCAAGAAAACAAGAGCAAAGTGATGTGCCAGTGCTGGGCTTCACACTCCCCTGGCACTGATGGGCTGGCTGCTGAGGAAAGATGTATAGGAATGCAATGAGCATCTGTATCACCCATCTTGCTTCCAGGGAAAAAGGTTGATCTAGAAAACTTTCCACTGCAAACTTTCCTCCTCCACCTTCCCTCAGTGCGCAGAATGGGACTGTCAAACTTGCTCAACGTTGACCTGCTCCATCACTTTTTATGTGTCATACTTTGGTCTTTCCAATAGCAATGTCAGCATTTTGGCATTTGGGGGGGTCTGGAGTTAGTCTTGGTTGGGTGATCTTACAGGTGACATTAGCTACCAAAGAATGCATAGCCTAGGAGCTTAGATGTTGATTCAGCAACTTTGTTCAAATTCTGTAAACTTCAGTTTTCTTGGAATATAAAGTGGCTGTGGAGAACAATCAGACTAACAGACAAAGAAATTTCTACTTTACAAGATGTGTGTTGCATTCTGTATATATTTAGTGCACAAATTCATATCTGTCATGACTACATATACGTGCATGTGTGCCTTGGTAAATATGCACGTGCACACACACAGACAGATACAATATCTATCATGATACACATCTGTGTATACAAATATTCGCAAAACATACATGTATATACAAAATACAGACATGCAGTTTATGCATTTACACACACACACATCTATTTCCCTGTAACATTATGTTAAATCACAAATATAATTTTCTTCCTTACCCTGATGCAAGTCTTTTTTAACCTCCTCTGAAAACATCTCTAGTGCCTCATTCTGGTGCCTAATTGGCCTTATCTAAGTTTTTTTTTAACTAATGTCTAAGCTAAATGTTTCCTTTTTAGGATTCAATCCATTGCTTCTTGTTATGCCTCTCTCAATGATGTCTACATAATACGGATTGATACGCTAGCCAGGGATGGCTTCAAAAGAAGCAAATAGCATCCATTAGGGAAATGCAATATAGGAATGAATCATATTATAATATGCATTTATGTGGTATTTATGTCTGTGTGCAGGTGGACACACAAACCATTTCAAATGCACATAAACACACACATGCACACACACAGCAGACTGTTTCTTTTAATTATTAAACATTTAAGACCTGCAGAACTGTAAGATCATAGCATCTTACTCCCTGGATATCCCAAACTACTACATATTCATATTCTTACACAAGCCCAGCAAGTTGTGGCTGACTGAAACACAGCTTGTCTGCTGCTAACTGTGCCAGTCATGCTCAATTTACAACCTTGTGCTCCCTGTTTTCAGAGAGTGAACGTTAGGTGAGATAAATCCCATCCATACCCTGTAAAGCAGGAGGTCTGAAACTAGTCATTGTTTTAATTATATGTTTGTGGTATCTAGTGGAAGAGGCCTCTAGGCCCTGATTAGGATCTCTATTTGCTGCTCTAATGCAAAACAGTATTATTGTGTTAGTAATAAGCAGCACAGAATGCAAATCCCAGGAATACGTTATCATAACCTGTGCAGACTTTAATAGTTGAATGTTTGTAAAGTACTTTTTGATCTTAATAATATGTGCTGATGAAGTGAGTTATTATTATGGCTCCAACTCTGCTAAACGTGTTTTTCCCTCACTTTCCTCATTATTTATATAGTAAGCGATGGACTGGTGATGGCACTAGGCTTTCTCAGATAGGGTAAAGTTTTGTAAGTACTGAGGGTGAGAAGTAACAGCTATTTTTAAGATGGATGAAGAGATATTGAGACGAACGTTTGCTCTCCATTGTTTCCAATGGTTGAGGCACAAAATGCAGAGCAGAGCAAATGCAAAATGGCAGTCATGCTCATAACAGGACTTTTATTGTTGGTGGTCAGTAATATTTAAGTACAAAGTATAAATCATCATTAGATACAAGTTATTGCTTCTTTAATGAAAATTTAACTGCACAGTGAAGTCCAGACTAAAACTCTATCACTGCTTTAGATTCTTCTCCCTTTTTTTTTTTTTTTTGTTCTAAAGGAATAATATATCTCGCCTCAAGTCTTCACTGCTTGAGGTGATAAATACCTCTCTTCTGTCTCCTTCACCATGCTGTCCCCCACCAACTATTTTTGCTATGCCTTTCTCTGTTTAGTTATAGGGTTTTCTTTTTTTCTTTTTTAGACCTCAAAAGCGAATAAACTTTTAAACACAGTATTGTCACAAGGACAAAACACATTACACATAGCTGGACCATTATTCTGCATAGAGCCCGTATCAATTATGGAGATCTTAAAGTCCAAGGACAGCTTTCTCAGAACCACTTCATTGATTCATGGTTCACAGCTGATGTGTTTCTGGAATAACAGAAGACAGACTGACCTCAAAGACCGGCCTGTGTGAGAGTGAAATGTGAGCAGTATCTTTTCCTTCTCATCTCAGACACTTATAGAGGTGGAAACAAAAGTGCTTTATCTCTTTCTTGCATCCTGATATAGGGGATCTGAAATGAACATTCAACAAATTTCATTTCTGAAGATTACTTTCTGCAAATCAGAATGTAAGATCTTAACTTTGGTGCTGTAAATTGATAAAAAAGCCCTGTAAGATCAAGCTGTAATAAACCTTCAGTAACCACAGTTGTACGGTGTATAAAAAAAGCCAAGTGAAAAGTATGACAAAGGATGAACTTATGTAGGATGAACTTATTTTGCTCCAGAAAGATACAAGCATCACTAGGACAGTAAACTCCAAATAAACCATGGCAAAAACAAAGAAATTTCTTTCAGCCTGAAAAAGCATGCTGAGATGCTATAAAACAGCACTGATTTCATCAAGCATTTTTCATCCCATTGGTTTAGCTTCTATTAAACACTGCATTTGAATGCTGTTGGCTATGACATATTGTTTCTTTTGTTTCTTTGTTTCTGGATGGAGACCTAGTTATCTAATATTGGAAAAAGGTGAAAGAAAAATAACCAGTTTCTACAGTAGATCATATTGACATATTGGGATTTCATCTTGCATCACTGAATCATTTGTATCTGACAGACACAACTACATAGAGGATGTTAGACTTCACAGATAAATTAATTCTAAGAAAAGTTTATAAACCTAGAGAGCTGCACCCATAGCAACTGTACTAAACCTAGGCAGAGTAACCACATTTTGAGAAAATGGCTCTCCTGCTGCTGTGACAAAAGAGGTTTTGGTGGAAGTCATTCACTTTTTATTGTTCAAAGAAGATGGTGCCAGGCTGAAAAATTTTGCTGCAATGTTTATGATGTTAATGAACATAAATTGTGGGATGATTTGGCCAACTATAATGGGTCTGTGAAGGCTTTTGTTAGCTAAATGGAATTGTTGTACAACAGAGAAAACTATGAGGAGCTGCATCAGGGTTTGGCTTAGCTTGGGAGCAAGGGTAACAAGACTTGATGAAGGCAAGATGTAATAAGAGAGTTGAGAACTGTCTTTGATTTCAGATGCTTTAACTGAATGGATTGCATTACATTTAACCAAAATGGGAAAAGGACTCCAGCATGGTCATGATCAATGGTCTAAAAGGTGTCTAACTCAGCCATTCAGTAATTGATGGGATAATGATTTTCCTCTATTCAATTCTATGGTCTACATTATGCAACTGTGGAAATTTTAATCTTTGTTCTTCAACCTGTGAATCTTAGAGGGAAAATGGTTCAGAGGTAAAGCACTTAATACGAATAATGGATATGAGAAAAAGAAAGGAAAGTGGAGTTAGTGCTGTTAAACTATGCTATATATCATTTGTGTGTTTGCTAAATGGCATAAAATTATCATTTTTTACTGGTAGGCTGGAACTGCAACAGGATGTTTCTGATGCTTTTATTCCCATTTGAGTTAACTACTTTAATACACATGTGCATGCATGCACACACTTCCTTTTCTGTACAACCATCCATTCCTTCACTGAGTCCATAATCACTCCTGTCCTACTTCTTATATTAAACAAACTACAAGTAAGGTTTTCATGGCCTGGAAACAGTCAAAATAAAATTTTTGTCTAATTAAAACCTGTGGTGGAGAGAACCAGGCTGTGTATGAGGAGAGAGAATGTAAAGTTGTAAAATATCTTTTATGGTCTACTAGCTAAGCTACACTGTCCCTTCATCAATTTGGCAAAATCAATATAGCAACCATCTTTTTTTCTTGTTCAATTGACGTGCATGTAGGGAGGTGCTACTGACGTTACTGACAGCTCTTAAGACTGAAATTCTCTGAGTATGCCCTGCAGAAGCAAAGTGCTGCACTGTGCTATAGTGATGGGCTGAGTGTAGGAACATAGGTAGAATAGAGACAGCGCAAGGACAGAAGGCAGAGATAGTTAAGTAAATGGACTGTTCTGTTCTTGGTATATAAGAGTATGAGTATGAAGAAACATAATCTTGAAGGTGGTTGTCCTAGACAAGTTGAATGGATGGAAAAGCCATTGACATGACTGAGTTTACCCAGATGCCAGCATAGTTTGAAGCATGTGACCAGCCTGCAAGGATCTTTAGTCCAATGGCCAAAATAAGCCAAGCAATCAAAGATTTCTCTCCCAGAATAAAAGGCCAGGCCCCAGTATGGAACTGCACATATTTTTGAACGGAGTCACAAAGTCATTGTAGAGATAATGTTCATTTCTACCTGGAAGACAAACACTTCAGAAGTTTCCCTCCTTCTTGTGGTGACTCCTTACAGAACTGAACCTCTAGAAAAAGAACTGTAATTTCACAAGGAGAAAAGAAGGACTTTTACAATAACTTCTCCCTATCCCCATGCTCTCCAATCAGCCCAAATGAGCTGACTGTCACTGAGAATGAGAAATGAATATCGGAGTCCATCTGGAAGGTTTCCCAGAAGTGAAGAGTAGAAGAGGGAAGCAAAAGGAGAAGGATAAGTAAGGAGCAAATTATTCTCTTACAAGCTATACAGTTATCTCCTCAAAAAGGACAAGCCAGTATGATATCTGTGAGCAATATTCAGGAAACATGACTGCAAATGCCTCCGGTTCCTCCTGAGTTGGTGGGTCTTATCGAGTGCCAAGTTCCCTCTCTGGCTAGACAGTTACCTATAGGAAGCTTTTGGCTGAAGACAGCATTTCTGTTGGGCAGACAGAAATCAGCAATACTGAGAGGCTGGTCCCACAGAATAGTAATGAAATGTCTTGCTAATGAGAGATGAGTTGGGCTGAGTACAAAGATCATTGCAAGGTGCTGCTGTATATGAGGACATCTGTCAGGTGCAGTTCACCTGCCAGAAACAAGCCATTTTAGCTGGATGAGACTCAAACTTCCTCTGTCTCTACATGATATTGATGCTTTATGGAATAAATTCTTCTTGTTACCTTTGTTAGCATGTGTCATTGAATATACAATGTCCTGTCACTTTAACTAGTATGTTCTATTGACTATATCACTGCTTGCAAAGCTCATGTTGAGTTAATGTACCCGATTTATTTATATAATTAATTTTGCTTTATGCTGTGACCATACTGTGATACAGATCCTGTGATAGTGACTGTAATAAATAAATCCAGTAAACAATTTTCTCCCAAATACAGCTTCACTGACACAAATCAGTGGAGAATAGTTCTTCACTTACATTTAAGGGCTGGTGGTCATATAATAAATGTGGAGTTCGACCAACAGGGAGTATAAGCAATGCATTTGTGATCAGAACTGGAGGGGTGGGAGGGAAAAATAACTAAACAGTTTCACTAGTAATAATTTGGAGAGGAAAAACAGTTCTGTGGTATGAGTGTATTGATAAAAGCAATCTATCTGAATGTCTATATTTTCTCCCAAGTTTTAAGGTACATTGATGTAGAAAGATAAACAGATTTTTTTTTTTCAAAAAGAATTTTTTTTTCCCTGAATGCTTGCACTTGGAACAAAAGCTACCTTCTCCTTTAGCAAGAAAAAAAATACGACATTTCTCTTTCTGTATGCAAATCTTTTCTTTTTGACCAGGTAAAATTTTATTCTCTGAACGTTTTCTTTGGTCCACTCTTGTAGTAAAATTGCTCTGTATATAGGTCTAGATGTTTTCATTTTACCACTGATCAAAAATATTAAGTTTCATGAAATTTCCAAGAACAAGGAAAGGGGTTTGCAGAACCAAAGGAATCCCAGAACCACTGAATTGCCCTCTCTGCAGTTTGAGATAATTCTGGGAGCACTCAGAACTCAGGACAGTCATGAAATGTATCTCACCTAACAGCAGGAGTCAACATTTGGGGCAGGTGCCAAGACGCTATGATAGGAAATGGAGATGTTTGTTAGAAATGAAGTTTAATGAAGAGTTTAATTCCTCTCACCAAAAACTAGAATCTACTTTGGGTTGATAAGTACCTTTACCAAACTCCGTTCACCAATTGCCCAGCACTATTGACTATAGAGGGAGCCAAGAGTGATTTGCTCAGATACAGATGCAAAAACTGTGGACAAACATTTTCAGTCAAATGAATCACAGCCCTGATTTTGAGATAAACAAAGTTGAGGAGGATGAAGCCCCACCATATGGGGCTTCTTATTATTCTCATTATTCCATAACCAGCATATTGGGAGGTCTTCTTTATTGCATTACTTAACGGTTACTTCGCACTGTCAGCCTTGGTGTTTATAGTTCCTCTAGGCCTCATGGTGACAACATGGCACTGGTGAGAAGACAGCAGCTTTGACTGCAAGATTGCTCCAAAGCCCTGAAATACTAACAAACATCTTATCCACTGACATTCTTCTCACACTGAGCTTTGTGCTCTGAGATATTTAACTCCCACTATGCTGTTCTGCCTTTGTAGAAGATTTATTAGGAGAATGACAATATCTTCACATGGGCAACAGCTGCCATCTGCAAGAGCACTCCCCTGCCCTGGCTCTTCTCCCCAGGTATGACTTCATGCATTAAGTCATTGCATGGTAGATGAATGGAAGAAAAGCAGGAGTAAATCATCTGAGGTGTGGGGGATCATAATACCCAGCGGCACCGGAGGAGGTCTGTTCTAGCAGGGTTTATTTGAGATTTGCTGGGTGATGAACTCAGCCACAGAGAACTGGTCTCACTCACCACACTGATCCCACGCACCCAGTGAACGCATCATACCTCAGCCTGATCATCTGTGTCAAAACATCCAGGGTTGTGGAGCTGAAGGCTATGGTATGGCCTCACAAATTTATGCGATGCAGGCCTTGCCCTTAATAAGATAGCAAAGAATGGACATTGAGTATCAGTCAAAGAAAGCCTGAGCTCTCTCCCTCCAGCTCCTGTTAGCATTTGTACCATGGCTTGCTGATACTCGAGCTGCCAGCAGGAACAAAGAGGCTGCTCTGCCACGGCAGTTGTGCACGGCATGTCTCCTGAAAAGCCAATGCAGGGCAGGGCAAAGGGAGGGTAGGATTTCAGCCCTCTCTCCAAGTCGCCTTGCTTTCCTGGGTTTATGTCAGGCCCTTAGCGTTATTTGAACATAGTTTTTTGTGGTTTAATTTGCATAATTGATGAGATGGAAAAATATCTCGATGATTGATGGATGTTCTGCATGCACCAGAGTGTCACAAAATATAATGCATCTATAGGATGAGTCTGCTGCTCCTGACATTATTTCCCAAAAGGGCTATAAAATTCTAACTAAACCCTGCAGGTTTAAAAGTTTCTTTTGTTTTAAATCTTTTACAATATAATGTATAACAGTAAACAAACACAGACACACAGCATCAACTAAAGTTACCATCTTTCTTCATTGTACTCCAAGGACATAGAGAAGGTAAGAAATGGTATTGTACTTGTGGAACTGATCCAAGGCTTTCCTATGCCAGGTGTTCACACTATTCAGTAGTCTTTCACTGTAGATATGTCTATACATATTCTCTTCCTTTAGATATGGTTTGCCTCTATCAGAAGTCTATATTAATAAAAATATATAATTTGCATTTGCAATTGGTTTACAGTATGCATATGGTCAGATAGCACTCTTTATATAGATAGGTGGACTTTTTTTTTTGGTAACATATCCTTTCATAATCAAAAGATGATGCCAAGTGCAAAGATGCTCTTCAATAATTAACAGTGCTCTTGCCATGGGAAACCTAACCTGAAACAGAAAAGCACTAAGACACATTGAAGTACACCTGTAAGTTTTGAATGGGTTGCATTTGCTTCCCATTAAACATGTGCTGAAGTTCACTGTTGGGCAGAGATGGATGTAGGGATGCAAACTTAGAACCAGCCCTGATGCCACAAAACACAGAGCTTTAGAAGAAGAGGCTCCATATAGTCCTACATGTGCTGTATTCAGAGAGGATTTATGAGGCAAGAAGGGAGAGAAGGAAGTGAGAAGACAGGAGCTGTCTCGATGCTCAGATTGAACACATCTAAAGACCATGAGCAATATTTCCAGGGCACTTACTTTCAAAATGTGATTTAAGCAAACTAAAAGCATAGGCTAAGCCTAGGAGTATCACAGCTCTTGAATGACAGTTCTGCTGCATCAGGTGAGTTTTCTAAACAACTCTAGCTTTGGTATACAGAGGACACAACTGAACTGATGTCAGTGGATTTGGAGAAGATGAACACAACTGGCAGTTCTCCAACCTCTTAAGAAAAAAAAAAGAAAAAGAGAAATCAGAATAAAGGATTTACCTTAGAAACTTTTTACTGTGCTAAGTTGTTGCAGTGAATAAATATCTGTTTCAATGAGAATTTGTTCTCTGAGCTACATATGGATTTCTTCAAACTATGAATGGGCCTAACCTGCTTTCCTTAGTGATTAGTGATGCTTTAGTTTCCATCTGCAATTGGATAAAAACATGAATGCAGTATTAAGTGTGTATGTGGCACTATGTACTTTTTCTATCATCTATATGCCTTGAGATGTTTGCTGCAGGAAAAGTATAAATCATACTCAAAACAGGAAAATAACGAAGAACTGGGGGTAGGCACTGACATGTCTATGCCCCTAAAAAGTGGTTCCAAACTTGAAATGATTCAGCTTCTGAGCTCTGAGGTAGAAAATCAGATGATGACGGCCATGTTATTTTTTCCAACATGGAACTTTTCCACCAAGCAAAACTAAAGCCATTCTTCCTGTCCCTGGTCCACAGCAAGTGCTGCTCTGGTTCCATGTGACAAAGGTTTGATTAGTTACGATCAGCTGCTACAGCTGAAGCAATACAGAACTCCGATCGATTCCTCAACAATCAATTCGTTACACCCAACACGCCCTCCATCTATGGCTGTGTGACATCCATCAGGGCCCCTCTTCTCCTGCTCGGGAGTCCTGGGGAGCATCTGAAGATAACTCGACCGGCTGAAATGGAGATCTCTTGTTCAGTTTGCTACTGGACAGGTGTGTTAAAGGTGTTAACCCTTTGGAGCTGAGCAGCTCAGCTGCACACTTCAAGTTTCCACTGTAATATTATATTTGACATTCAATTTGAAACCCTAAACTACTTTAATGCAATATCTCAGCACAATGATAGTAATAAGGCAGTACCACTTGCTTTTGATTTAATTACCAAAGGCAAAGTGGAGAAGGGGAGAAAACAGCCCCAATTATGTTAACCCCTTCAGTACTAGCTTTGTTGGTGGCTGGCTTTAAAGGTATATTCTTCTGTGTCAAAACACACTGGGAAGAAAGGCAGGAAAGTGCTTTTTTTCATGGAACAACTGAAATGCTATATGTTGTTCTGTTTTCCTCCCTGAAAATCTCAGAGACTACTTTTTTGCTGTGTGAGCTTCAGTGGAGATGGTACTTGTTCCCATAGAAGCCTTCATGACTTTGGGGGGAAAGGAAAAAGCAAAAAAACAAAAAAATGTGTGTGTGTGGGGGGGTTTAAAAGATTTTTTTTTGAAAGAGGAGCTGAAAAAAAAACATCAAAACAGATCAAAGAAAAAAAAACAGAGAGAGGGGAAAAAAGAGAAGGAAAAGCTCCTGCAGTAACATTGGCTGAAAACTAAGCTTCTTGGATCTGTTTAAAAGATATTCTGTTTGATCTTTTATATCTTCTGCTCTGATTATCCAGGTTCCTTTTGATGTTGCAGAGCCCCATAGAACTGATATGTAAAAACACACATACATATGTATTAATACAGGGGATACACATGCACATGCACACATCTGCTCACGCCATCCTTGCTGCCCATGAATGGGAGGGATGGAGCCAACAGAGATGAGGCTGCTTGTCTAGCTCCTGTGCCATGATGTCCTGCAGTTGTAAGAGCCTCCCTGCTGCCTTCCTTGGTAGGAAGCACTAGGGAAAGCTGTGCTATGACATGCATGTGCTAGGGAGATGATGAAGGATGCATGACAACCTGCACTCTCTGAAAAGACAGGTGCCTCTCAGGATGGTCGGAAAAACTGAATTTTACTGAGGATGAGGGAGCAGGGCTAGGGCATCCAGCAGGACTGGGAAGGACTTTGGAGCCGAGCCATCGCCAGCATCCCATCGATTGCTGGGAAGAGGGAGATGGATGGGGGCTGAATTAAACTCCTTTCTTGGCCAGGCAGCTTGCTGCCTTGCCTTCAATCCCACCATCTCCAGAGGTCTCCTTGCAGCTACTCAAAGGCAGCAGGTCCTGGCCATGGGAGGCTGGGAGAAGCCTGGCATCCTCCAGAGCCCAGGTTTCATCCCGCTGGTCTCCCATCCCTGCTGCCTTGGCGGCCGAACACCTCCAAACCTTTAATCTCCTTACCCTCGGGAGGCCCCAGGAGGCAGGCAAAGTGGTATTAAGCTCATTTTACAGCAGGAAACGCCAGTGATTTACATACAAATATGGAGGAAGCTGGCAGCAGAGGCAGGACCCGAGCTGCAGCTTCTGATCCTGACCGGAGAGCACTCCTCTGCCTCCCGCTCCCAGCTCTCCCCATTTTGCCTTCCATGGCCAGATGCAGGGCCACTGTGCCCCAACTAGCAGGAGGAAGATGCTGCCCTCCACTCCTGCCACCCTCTCCTTGCTGTCCCCCGGACCTGGGGACCGGCTCTTTCAGCACTGACTCCCTCTGCCTCTCAATCCTCCTGCAAGGATGAGCATGGGCCAGTTCAGTGAGCCCCTATGTGTGGAATAAGCCGAATGCTTCTAATTCTCACAAATGTGCAGAGTGGAGCAGGGGCAGCAAGGGCAGTATTTTGGTTTTTCTTCGCCCGAGCTAGTATGTTTGGTTGCTTCAGCCTCTGGGCACTGGCAGCCTGATCCCATCTCTGCAGTGCTGCATATTTATTCTCATTGCTCCTCTCCCCCACCCTTTTCCGGATGTTTTCCAGGTACATCTATCTATTGCCACTCCCCTCCTAACGTTCCCAATTAAAAATTAAAAAAAAAAAGAAGAAAATATACAGCAAAATTATTTTAGCTTTACAGAGAGCAATAAAATGATCAAAGGCTTATTTGTAGCTAACAGCCATTAATTGAACTAGCATGGTGGGGGGGAATGTTTTCTTCATCTCCTTACAAATGTGTTTCTTTAAAAAAAAATCAATGAAAGCAGATTTTTTAAATTAAAATAGATGTTGCTCCTTCCTGCCTCTGATGCTGCTACATGTTTTGTTGCTGTTGTGGCTGCTGTTATCTAATCTGAGACTTTATTTATTTATTTATTAGCCCTTGACAATAGGAGATTGCAGCTTTGATTTTCCTGCTAGACTTGGAGGCCCAGGAGGGAGGTGGGCCTGCCAGAGGGAAAACACTTTTGTTTTGTGTCTCTTCACTGGGCAGGTGAGGGTCAAACATCCCCTTCCTGGTGCTTTCTCCTCCTCCAACCCTGGTGATGGATACAAAAGTTAAGTCTTGCTGTCTCCTTCTCTCTGTCCTTTTTAATGATGCAAATCCCCACTGCTCGAGCTCCAGAGTGTCTCAGGGAATAAAACGTGCTCTGAGAAAACACCTTTGTTTGAAAGTGTTATGGAGATCTGGACCTGAACTGCTGAATGCCTGGCCTTTTATTTTTTTTCCATTTTTTCTTTTTCCCTTCCCTTTTTCTTCCACAAGAAAACACCAATTTAGGGCTCTCATAAAACAAGCAAGCAAGTGAGCTCCTAGAGCACTCATCCTCCTTCCTAATCCAGGACATCTGAATCTCTGGTTTCCTTCCTATCTCTCTCCATCCCTGCTGTATGGGCTCCCATTGCACATGAGATCAAAGGGTTTCCAAGGAGGTTTTCGTATGAGTCTCCTAGATAAATATGTTTGCTCTGAGCATGTTGCAGTTCTAGACTTAGGGGAGGGGGCAGGCAGGAGCTGGCCCATGTGTCCAGCACCATCTCTGGTACTGGTGTTAGCTTATTTCTACCGGGGTCCCTTCAAATTCTCACGGGTACATAGAGGAAGGGTTTCATTCACACACGAGGAGTGGCAGTGCCCACTTATTTAAGCATCCCAAAATCTAAAGCAGAGATGAAGCCACAGAAAGCCTAAGATAAGACCTAAGGGATGCTGCTAACTCTCATGGGGAAAGGATGAACTTGGCACCTGCCAAAGACTTGGCCAGAGCATTTCTCTTTATGTGTGTCATTAGGACATAAGATCAGTGCTCAGGGAGAAATCTGTCCTTTCCGTCCCTCGCTGCACTGTTGGCCAGGTGCTGACGAGAGGGAGAACTTCATGTGGCCCTCGGGCACCGAGCATAGAGCGCTGCAGGAGGCATGGTGCCTGACTCGATGGATCACCAATCACAGATCTGTTCCTTCCTATGTGGAAAGAAACTGGCAGTTAAAACTGCTCAGAGAGTATTTTTTACCTTTCATCTTACCGCCCAGCATTCATAGACCTGCTGTGTCTGACTTCCCAGATCCTGCATACCTGTAACCTTCACTGATCTCAAAGGCTGCTCCAGGCACTCAGCTCTTCCCCAGATCTGTGAGCAGGTGCTGACAGCCTTACATATGGACTGAGTGGTATCTGTAACTGATTGTTTACTAGCCAGAATGCACATTAACCAAATAATTTTTAAAATTATTATTCCTGTTTGCCAGATTTACCATCTTGACCCAAAACTGAACTTTTGTTTTTACATTGTTATGGGTTTTCTCCCTTTGCATTAAAAGTTAGCAGATCAATAAATAAAATTCCCCAAATCAAGACGCTTTGTTTAAAAGTGTCTTATCAACAAAATAAAAGTTTCACCTTTCCACTCAAGTGAGTTGATTGCAGTATCTTTTTTTTTTGATAGGCACATGCATATATTTCCATTCAATGCTTAACTAGTATCTTTTTTTTTTCAATGAATAAAATATTTGACCAAATTCTTTCCACTACAGTAATCCTGACTAGTATCTTACATTATATCTACACAGAAAATTAAATAATGCCAGGCAATGTTCTGGGCAGCGCAATCCAAACACTAGTCTGTCAACACGTGAGGCTGGTCCCTGGCATGGGTAGCGTGTGGGTTAACTAGTCCTGTCCCTAGCAGTTTCTGGGCATGGTTTGGGAGATAGCACTGGGATCTTTCCCAGTTGACAAATTGGATATGGCCACTTAGTTTTGGAGAGAAAGAGTCTAAGCCAACAGCTTTTGCTTACAACTCTGCATAGACCCATAGTATTTCAACTGTTTGGGATCACTCAAGAAGAAAGGTACTTGTTAAGATGTGTAAGGCAAGGAATGTTATTCCTTATCCTGCATCTATATACAAGGAAGAAATGAGCTATTCTCTTAAAGCCAGAAAATCATTGTCTCTGAATCAAGAATCTGCAGATTCAGAGATTCACTTTTGAAAGAGCGCAGAAATGCACAGAAAAGTGTTTACGCCCTTTGGAGAAAGGTAAGTGTTTTGGACAAAAATTTGCCTCCACCTGAGATAATCACCTTAAGCTTTCTTCTATAGGCAATGGGGATCTGGTCTGCAAGGTCTAGAGGGCAAATCTCATCCCAAGTTAGATATCTATGTTCAACTGTTTCACATGTACCCTAAAAACACCCTTTTCTCACTGTGCTCTACATTGCAAGTCTAAGCTGACTTGCCCAGTTGAAATATTTTACACTTTAGTTAGGTGACTTGGATGTGGGTATATTTAGGGAATATTAAATCTCTCCTACCAGTTTAAAAGTTCCTTCTTTAGAGCTGTTCAGGATACTAACAGGATTATGCAGAACCTGATAGGCTTGAGGTTTCCCCAGAGCTGGGTGTGCAACAGCAGACAGAAAAAATACTTCTAATTTCAGATCAAATGTCTATGGACAGAGATACTGAGTGGACACAACAGTGCATGCACATTTTGTCATTTGTATGTGCAAATATTCACTTTGTAGAGAAAACAGTTAGCTGTATCCATTCACTAGTGGCCTCCCTTCTTTTTCTTGGTATTGTCAAGACCTCAAAATGCATGGAAAAATTAGAACTGAGATATAAACAGTTCCCCTTCCCCCACCACCCACACTCACAAAAGCATACACACTGAAAAGAGGTAAACTATATATATATCTGCAAAAGATAAAATCCACTAAAAAATGCAATCTCTCACCCTGTTCCAGCATCTGCCTTTATCAGGTGGTAAGTAAAGACTTTCACACCAGCCGAGTATAAATTCTGTTAATAAATTCTGCCACAATATCTTTGAAAGTGTGAGCCAATAAAATGCTATACCTGGAGATTAAATTATATCCAGCCTCTGTAGAACAGCAGTGACATCTTCTCAGTGGACCTGGGCTAGGATAAGGGTTTTAAAGAATCTCTTTCTACCTTTCAAAGGCAGCTGAAGAAGGACACTTCACTCACAATACCTTGGAATAAATGTATCTCTCATGACAGTCCCTTAGAACTATCCACATATGGATGTTATCATGGGAGTGATTGCCTCTCTATATGTATCTTTGCTCAAATGTACATTATCGCTTGGTGATATAACAAAGTTTTTGAGTGATAGCTCTACAGTGGAGAAGTTCCAGTCTCCCTGAGAAAGACTGAGCCACAGAGTGACTATTACTGACATAACGAGAGGGACCTTCATCTGGGGATGGAAATCTTAGGGCAACAAGGAAGACTACCTATATCATTATTTAGATTACCCCTGCTGTAAACAGGGCCAGAGAACAGGTTCAGGCAAGGTTCCATGATTCTCCAAACACTCTTACTGTCAGCACAAGTGTTGGCCAAGTACTATTCTGCACCTCATCCAGGTATGGTTTGGAGGATAGCAGAGGCCAGAATTTTCCTGGTCTACAGTATGGTTATGTACACTCTGCTCCATGCTGAAAGAGAGCTTAGCACTGTAAATGTGAACCATACCATGCCATCTGTCCTTAGGTTCAGGGAATGCACCTGCGGTGGTGTAGATATAGCTCTTGCCTGCATCTGTTTATGTCAGCTGGGTGCTCAGGCTTGCTCGGTTGTGTGTATACACTATCCAGCTCACAAAGTCTCTAAACAGGGAAGTCGTACCTCAGAAAACTCATTATACTTTCCCTTATTTTTATGTATATTTACTAAACAGCTGGCCACTGCTTGAAAAAAGATAATGGACCACCTTTCTCTTTGATCACAACTACTATAACAGCTCTTACATCCTAAAATGTCTTTGTCACCTTTAAGAATAAAGCACTCCCGAATTCTTATTTCTAACTCTCCCACCCCCATCTATAGGTTCCTGTTTAATCAACCCATTCTAACCACTGCATTTCTCCCCCTCAAAAATCAGGGCTGACTTTCAGCTCTCAGCATGATTGGAAAAAATGTCTGGCAGCGAATAAAGCAGAGTTGCTTTTCCCTTCCAGAATCTGTGTGGGAGGATGAGATTGGCACAAGTTATTGGCCAAAATATTGCTTCTGAGTGGCAAAGCTCTTCCTAGGACACTTTCTCTCACATCCCACTTAGAAAAGCAACAATAGCCGCAGTATCATTTTGAAAGTGAGAGCGGAGAAGGTGTGGTTGTGGGAAGGGCAGGAATTAGAGCCATTATATTAATCAGATAGAAAAGCTCTGTCTCCAAGAATTCTTTCATTAGCTTGCGAGACAGCTGCCCTCTGACCCCTAGCATCACTTCCTTCCTTCGTAACAACTACTGCTGGCAGATGATCCCTCTTGTAGATTTCTGTGGAGTCGTTCTTGGAGGAAAATGGCCGCCCGATGAACCAGCCATACGAGATGTTGGAGTAAGCACGTGGCGCAGAACAAAAGGTTACTTGGAACCTGCGACCTAAGGGAAGATCGACAGAGCCTGACAACAACCAATCAGAAGAAAGGCTCTAGCCAATCAGATGAGACGGGAGCGCGCGCATGCGCACGCGCACGGGAAAGGAACTGGTATATAAGGGACGGCTTTGTTTCAATAAACTGTTTTTTTTTCAGTTTGATTCACATTGGTTCGTTCTGAGCCCACGGTTTTTCTCTCCTCAGATGGTGACCCCGACGTGATACACGGCACGGAGCTTCAAATTGAAGAGGTGCGTGGGGATCCCCGAAGAAGAGGCCCAGCTGGAGGACGGCTCAGTGGGACTGAGACTGGGACGGGTCGGAGGACAGCCCAGGGACAAAGAAGAATGAATGTTGCAACGGGACACCCTTGAGGTGATCAGCTGGGGCAGGAGATGGGTCAAGGAATCACAAAAGAAGAAGATGCAATTGTTAAACTTCTCCTGCATATATAAGTATGGGAAAAGATTGGAGAAAAACTGTGGGACAGAGTAAGCAATGGTAGTGAAGAAGCAGAAAACAGCTACCACTTGGAGGTTGGTGCTATCAACCTTGCAAAGCTTAAAAGCAGAAAGATCTGTGGCTGCTGGGGTGTTCGCCGCCCTGAGACCTTCGTCAGTGTCAGCAGCATATCCGGCTCATATTAGAGTATTCGAACAACCTCCTGTCCCGTCCCCTGTATCACCATCAGCACCCCCGATGGAGGAGCAGCTAGGGATGAGGGAGGGGAAGATGGAGGTTGATGAGCCCTGGCCATTGTCTCTGCCTTCGGGAGAAGAAGCTCCTGAAAGAACTGTAGGAGCCCAAGGTCCAAAGGATCAATCGCCAGGTCAACAGACGAACTGTTAATGGCTGCCCTTGCGCATTGGGAGGAGAACAAAAGACAGGGTCGAGGAGATGATGAGGAGGGTGGAGGAGGCGGGTTTGAAGGATATGATCCAAAGAAACATTGGAAAGGAATTATTCAAAATGCAATAATAGAAGGGGAATTCCTTCCTAATGCCTATCCGGTAGTTATGGGGGGTCAAAATCAGCCAAATCAGTGGGTGCCGCTGTCACGGGATCTGATTAAGGAAGCTCGTAAGTTGGTACAACGATACGCTTTGCATGGGCCTTTTACGCAAGCTATACTTAATAAATATTCAAAATACTTAATAAATAATACTTAGTACTTAATAAATACTTAGTACTTAATAAATAATAATATAACAAAAATAAATAAAATACATATACTATATTTTATATAGTATATATACTATGTTATAATAAATAATAAATATTATAATAAGTAATAAATATTCAAAAGGTACTGGGAGATTTAAATTGGGTAAGAGCAATTTGTGGTCTTACCAATTCGGAACTAGCCCCTTTAATGAAACTGTTAACGGGAGGAGGGGGTGCGGACGCACCTCGAGCATTGACAGAAGAGGCAGAACAAGATTTACAAACAATAAGCAAAAAGTCACTACAGCATATACATATCACTGGGATCCTGACTATGATATTGGCCTTTTGCTTATTAACCACAATTGTTATCCTTTTGCATTGATTATTGAGCAGAATGCTCAAGTTTATGTATTCATCAATAAGGGGATTTCTCCACAGTTTGGCTGAAGAGGCAGGACAAAGGGAGGGGAGACTGAGCAGAGCCATGAGCAAGTGGGACAAAAAGAGCCATCTGCAAGGAGATGGGGGCCTTTACAAAGGAGGGAAATAGGGGGATTCCCCCACATTCTTCAGCAAGGGGGACAAAGGAGTCAGGTGACCTTAGGTGAGAACAGATGGCGGGAGGCAGGGAGTTCGGTGTAGGCGGGCCGGGAAGGCTGTAACTTCTGAGTACCTTGGCCAATGGGGAAAAGGAGAGGGTGTCCCTAGGTTGGGAAATTAGGATAAAAGGGGGGCTGCGTCCCCCAGCAATTTGAGAGACCCCACAGGGATATGCCCGGTGGACTCTCCTTTTATTCGAATAAAGTTTTAGGACTCCTCCGTCTCCTTTTTGGACATTCAGTTCTTGACAGTGGGATTTTCCGCACATTATTCAGTTAATAATGAAGGGGAGACAGAGAATTGTGGTGGCAAAATACTTACGGATGTCCAAGATACTTGAGATTGCGCAAAGATTTTGCATAGTTACAGAGGATGAGGGTCTGTCATGGTTGGACAATTTATTAAGTGGATTGGGAATGTCGGGATGGTTACAATTGTTATTTAGAAGTGCAGGGATGGTGTTGTTGATTTTGTGTTGTATTCTGTTAATTGTGCCTTGCTTGTTGGAATGTGTGTTTAATATGATTGGAAAAGCCTTAAGGAAGGTTTGGCTGGTTCAAGAACAAAAAGGGGGAATTGTGGAGTCGTTCTTGGAGGAAAAGGGCCACCCGATGAACCAGCCATACGAGATGTTGGAGTAAGCACGATGTTGGAGTAAGCACGTGGCGCAGAACAAAAGGTTACTTGGAACCTGCGACCTAAGGGAAGATCGACAGAGCCTGACAACAACCAATCAGAAGAAAGGCTCTAGCCAATCAGATGAGACGGGAGCGCGCGCATGCGCATGGGAAAGGAACTGGTATATAAGGGACGGCTTTGTTTCAATAAACTGGTTTTTTTTCAGTTTGATTCACATTGGTTCGTTCTGAGCCCACGGTTTTTCTCTCCTCAGACTTCATCCATATTCAAAGAGTTCTCGCATCGAACTGATGCTAAACAGCTAATCAAGTGGAAATTTCTTTTACTCTGCTTCTTCTTTTTGTTCCTCATTTTACTCCTCTCATGCTAGCAAGATAGTTCCCTGCCATGGAGTCAAACTCCTTTGAACGCTGGGAAAGGGATGGATACACGGGGAAAGGAAGACAATCCCTTTTCAGTCCACACATGAAGTCTCTCAGGACTTTTTCCCTTTTTTCCCTTTTAGTTCCAACCTCCTGAAAATGTTGTTTTAAATCCTGGTGGACTCTGTTCTTCTTCCATGAATAAACTCAAGGGGAATAAATGTGTATACAGGTGCTTTTGAATGTGTGAAACAAAGGAGAGGAGGATACTAGACAAACACTGCTCCCACAAATCTCCCTTATTTCCACCATCTTCTGCCAGGTTTCTTGGTACAATGTGCAATGCATAATTTACTTCTCATGTCTTTCCTTTAATCATCCTATGATTCTTCCATGGGCATCTTTGATATCGCTGCTGTTCCTGTCACTGGTGCAAACCGAAGCTGGTTGGTGGGTTTACTGACATGCGTGTGCACCCTGCGGGGTTGCTGCTGCAATGTCTTAGCTGCCTCTGTCTTCACGACACTATTTCTGGATCTTCATCTCACTCTCTCTTGTCTAGCAATGTCTCATCTCGTGGAGACTGGAGAGCTAAGTTCATTAAAAAGGAATTTGGTGGGTTATCACACAAAATTACCTCTATTTACATCTGCTGCCTGTCACTTTCAATGCTCCATGTCTTTTATCACTTAATACTTCCACTACCTGGCCATGCCAACTTTCAGTGGGCAACAATTGTAAACTCAAGTTAGTATTGCTTGCTGTGTGCAGGCCTTGCTACAGAAGCTGCCTTTAATGGGCTGTGCGAGCTGGTGTCTTGGCCAAGAATATTTGTTCATTGGTAAGACAGATCTACAGCTGTGCTGATCTCCAGAAATGCCAAGAATATCCATAAATGATTCTCCTAGGCTCAATTAAAATACCTACACTGTTATTAACTCTCCATCTACCTCAAATTGTCATTGTTGACATCATCTGAGATGAAAAGAAGTAATACTAAGAGTAAGCTTTTGGCTGAAGTGAACACTGAACATGAATCTTTCAGATCCCATTTGGACAGTGCTGGGATATTTCAGCTAAAGGAAAATGTCTGAATCCTTGTGCATGGAAGACAACTTAGTGAGTCAGCAGGTGACTACACAACAACAGTCATGCTCTTGAGACATTCTAGTCCTGGAGACCCATTTGATACCCCAGTGCTTTCAGGACCTGGAGGTAAAAAGCCATACCTTGTTCCTGGTAAGGCACCTGCTGGGCTATATGGTCCCGTGGCTAGTCAGCCCACTGAGTTACTCAAGCCTACTATACACAACTGGTCATGCTGTACTGCCCCAGTGTGGACGGATATATAGATATAGCAATATGGCTTCGTGCTTGACATAAGCTGACTTGGCCAAACTTAGGCTTAGGGCCTGGCGCTCGGAAGATCTCGCGATGTTACGGAAAGCAAAGGGTCAGCAGAGATTAAGGCGAGTCAGCTGTCTTACTTTGAAGAATCAGTACATAGCCATATAAGGTAACATTGTTGCTATTTGGTGGCAGAGCAAGCTTCCGCATTCAAAAGGAGTATAACTGTAGTGAGCAGCAAGCAATAAACGGCACTCCACTTCAACCATATTGGTGTTGCGTGGTTTGTCCCCTCGCGGGGTAGGATGGCCCCGGAGAGCCCGACCTCCAGGTGAATACGCTACGTTGTCGAGAGCTGAGACCGGAGACTGTGCGGCCGGAGACAGCGAACGGCAACACCCCAGGTAGTAGAAAATCATGAAAACCAACCTATTTTCCTGTCTAACATGCCACATCCATCACCTTCAGCTCTGTTTATTTGTGCACGCCATTCAGCAGAGACATTCAAAGGATGAGGAGCAGCAGAGTGTGCACTATTTCCCTGGACCTCGGCAGACACCAGCTCATGTCCCATCTTGCAGAAACTCATTGCATTTTCTCCTTGCTTGCTATTAGAATGGCACACAAACCCCTAACTGACTACCTCAGCAAGGTCAGGAAATTTGCCCCTGTGAAAATTAGGCGCATACCGACATTGGACAGATCAGATCTGGATCAGAAGCAATGGCTTTAACAGCTTTCTCGCTCGCACTTTCTTCCTGCCCTTTTGTCAGTGAATTAACATGGCATCAAAGTGTCTGCCACCTTGATCTCTGACCACAAGCCTATTAAAATTTTATTGGAAGTTAACAATGAGGACTGAAAACAAAGATCAAATGAATAATACATAAACAAAGCACTTCAATTAGATATTAAAGAAAATAATATAAATATATTAGCTAGTAAAATATCTTGAATTATAAATTAGACAGGCTTTTTTGTGTTTTTTTTTTTTTTTTCCCAGGAGAAAAACAATGAAAGGAAATAAAGAGATCCTTAGTCTTTGATTGGTTGGTGAGAATAAACCGTCAGGATATTTATATTTCTTTGCTGTTTGGGCTTAATAATTTCATGTGTTTTTGCAAGATAACACTTAGGTCATGTGATTTCATCAACCAATTGAGCTGCCAGGCTCTTTGCTGACACTCAATAATGAAGCGATGTGGTAGGGTAGGACACAGTCACCTTATCTTTTTATAAATGCATTGAGTGGCACTTGAGATGCCTTCCTACCTTTCTGGTTCATTTGCATTACATAAGAACTCTCTAAATGTTAAAGCTTTCACTTGCAGTGAAAGTTTGACACTTCCAATGGCATTCAAGGATATCTGTCTTGGAGTGGCATAAAAATAATGATGTGCCATTGTGTGTGTGGGGATGGGGCTGCGTGCACCTGTGCGTCTAACAGCCGACTGAGATGCTCCAGAGCTGTCTCTGGCACCAAAGCAACGCATGGAGTCCATCCAAGCTGACAGGCCTACCCAACCTGAAATCATCTGAGTGCAGTTTCTGAAATTGTTTGAAAGTGGAGTGTCAGGAAGATGTTTGCATGGTGGCTGACATCTCCTCCTGGCACGGTTTAATGACATCCCTCCCTTGTCATAACTCTACTCATGCTTCATAAATAACAACAGCGGTGGAAGGATTTGGCAAGACAGAGTTGGGGGCAGGAATGGGAATGTGGGGAAGGGCTGGGAGGCAGGAAAGTGCAAATCGCTGGAGATAAAACCACTTGGAAGAATCTGAATCTGTTTGAACACTCGTACCTAGGAGGGTTGTGGGCGTTTCTTGCTTTCTACATCATTCTTCCATTTTGTTAAACAAGGACTATGGAATAACCTGCTTTAGTCAATCAACCCAATTTAGAGCAGGAGGCAAGGATGATATCCCTCTGTGTAAAGGTGCTTGCCAGTCATCCCTAGGTATTTATTCTGATGTTTGGTGGGTGTGAGGGGGAGAGGGCAGAGAACATGGTGCCATCTGCTAGAGCTTCCTCCTAGCTCCACTGGGCCTTTCACGTTGGCTGCAACTAGCAGATAGATTTCATCTGGAGAGACACTAAAATAAATATAGCCAAGAGAGTGCTGAGGAGGTCAGAACAATTGAGTTGAGGAGTTTGGAGTCCTAAGTTATGCAACCAGCTCTTTGAATGACCTTGGGCAAGTTGCCCCATGCTTGTGCACCTCAGTTTCCCCCTTTGTAAGCCAGGGAGGAGAAGGCAATGCTAGACTTGCAGAAAAAAAGATTAGTCCAAGAGCAGGAAACACATCAATATGGCACAAAACACGTTACACTAGCATCACATAAGAGATAAATGTGGCCCTTTTAAAATGCATCATCAGCACTACATGCTCTTAGTTAAACACATTTAAAGCCAGGAAAAATGATCGAGAGCTAGCTAAGTCTATATTGATTTTGTATTTCCCCAACTTCCAAAGAGAGAGGCACGTTTTAAAAGTGCTTTCTAATTGCTATTACCCCCTTGCTAGCACAAGAATAGCAAGAGAGACTCGCAGCCACATTTTTGGTCGGTGCAGAACATGCACCTCTGCGTTATTTCTGTGGGTGATGCACCCGATGGACTGCACTGTGTCGCGCGCCCCCCGCACGGCGAAGCCTGCACACTTCCAGGCACAGGAAAGACCTGTTTCTGTCAGGCATGGAGACAGCACGAGGGCTGAGGAGCCAGGAATCAGGCACTCCAGGGCCTGCGTCCCTGCCTGGCTGTCTCCTCTCTCTCGGCACCCATGAGAGGCAGTTCAGGAACTGAGAGCCTGCAAGAAACATGATTTGGTAGGTGCTTTCTGGCTGAGAGTTTCAATGTGCAATAAAAAGATAATTTATAGTAATACTATATAGTAATATAATAATATAGTAATACTATAGTAATAGTGAAACCTTGAGGCCTTTAACAGTCTTTTGCAGGGCAGAGCTAGTGCATAAGCCGGTGAACAGTTTGCTGTCCCAAGGCCTGGGTAAATGACTGAGCTGCAGCCTAAGGACCTCTCTCAGCAATAATACGGCAAAGGGAACAAAAAGACCCTCGTTGCTTTAGTGAGCAGACCTAAAGCAGTGTTTGTGTATCCCAAGATTTTGTCTTCTCCTTCCATATGTATCAGCATATGTATAGATTACTGTCTGATAAGAGTTTTTTTTTTTTTTTTTTTTCTTAGAAATGCCTAGCACACAGATACAGTGTTTTTTATACAAAACAAAAAAAAATTGTTGGACCAAAAATGGACACTGTACCCTGAAGAATCTTGTCCTCTGGATGAGCAGCATCTTTTCTGCTTGCCTCCCGGCTTTCCAGACAGAAGATAAACAATCCTAGGACATTTCCTTCTTTAGAAAGGACTCAGTTCTGCTGCTGGGTCATCATTTCCTAGCTCAGTAAAGCAAATTCTCCTGTCCAAGGTGGTGTGAAGGCAGATACAGGACACACAAGGATTATAATTTACCCCAAACTCCTGATTACCCTTCTGAGTTCCAGAGTTTGCTAGGAACTCATGGACACACCAGTGAGCAGAGCTGCAAACCTGCCAGCTCCTGGAGTAGGTGTCTGTGTGTGCTGCTCTGGCCCCTGAAAACACTGAGGGTGATTATGGCACCCAGATGTCTTGACGTAGCATGATCACAATTCAGGTTTGAGGACATGTATGGGAAAGTGATGGACAAACTAGAGAAGGTAACTAAATCTGAAGCTTGAATTTGATGATAGCTTAGGTCAAAGTCTAATAGAATTAGTGGTGTTTCCAGTCAGCGGACTTTAGAGCAATCTCCTACCCTTTAGTTGGGAATCTCTAGTCTCTTTAGGTGGGACTCATTTTACCTAATATTAGACATCTGAAAGTTGGGTGTACAGTCAAACTGAACCATGCAAGCTCTCTGTGAGGAGTTCATTGGCAAAGGGAGACTCCTGCCTCCGTTATGGCAGTCTAACATGAACTTCATGGCAAAAGTTTATTCAAGTTATTGGAGGAAAAATAAATAAACCAAAATATTAGCACCACCCAGCAGAAGTAACATCAGTCCAACAGGAACGGCACCAGCACAAGCAGACATCAGAAAATTCACGTACATTTTGAAGCAATCTGAATAACACAATACAGAAAGTCTGCTAAATTCTAAATGCTACTGCCCAGTACAAAATGGTACCTAAATTAGGGTCTCTCAAGTGGAGATTCCCATGAATATTTTATGTTTTATATGCCTTGACTTCCGAAGATATCTCCATGAGCACCCCCTAGTAGTTCCTATACTATTTACCACACAAAAGCCACAGGAAGAGAATATAGTTGTTATACTGGGGGCATATCAGGTAAGTGGTGTGTAAGTCTCCACTTTTAATGAAGTGGCTGAGGAGGGCTAACACATTTATCTTAATGAAGAATTTTAAAAGAGGGAGTTCCATTAGAGATATTTATGATGATGACTTAAATGTAGAACTATTGAGTGAGTTCTGGTGAGATGCACTTTCTCTCTCTCCCTCTCTCTTCTTTCTTTTAGTGTAAGATCCAGATAACCTAAAGGGTTCTTACAAATCATAGAATCATAGAATGCTTAAGGTTGGAAGGGACCTCTAGAGGTGATCTAGTCCAACCCCCCTGCACACGCAGGGTCACAAATAATGAATAAAAATAAAAAAAAATAAAAAATGAATAGAAACATAAATCTTACAGATGAACATGGGGGTGCATCTATCTAAATCAGAAGTATTTTTTAAAAGCTTGTCCCTGATTTTTAACAGTGCTGCATCTCCACCTATCGCGAAATAAATCACTGGAAACTGATGGGTGCCTAAGACATTCTGAAAATTTAGTAAAGCCTTTTGGTCCTAAACACAAATGGAGAAAAGTAGTTACTTCCTTCTGAACACTTCCTCCTTAAGGGCTCTTATTTCTGAGCATCATCCTTACATCTTTTACAAGTTTCTAATGACCCCAGAGTGGTCAGAATGTCTACTTATGTCTGAGCTAAAAGACAGAAAGAGTGAGAGAATCTGTGAAGGGCAGTCAGTAGTGGAGACAAGTTTTCAGTCTTCGCTTTGAGCTCCTCAGCTTGTTCTTCCTTGAGACAAAGGCAGGGAACAGACTATTCCCAGGCAAGGGAACGAGCCCAGCGTAATGAAAGAGAGCAGCTGTTCACGGAGCTGTTCTGATTCAGGCGGGTCCACGGGGAGAGCTCCTTCTGCACAAAAGATTTGTGCTGGCACTAATGAATTTCTTAGCGATTGATTATGGAATCAAAGCTTGTCGTTTCTCCTCGATGGGTCTCAGTATAAATTCTGTGTGTGTTAAAGAAGCGACTCATCTTTGTTGATATAGATTAGGATTAAAATACGCAAGGGGAGGTGAGGAAAAGGATAGAGCTCAAAGCTTCCACCTGTATCTTCTCTTCTTTGGAGCTAGGTTTAATAAAAACAGAAAACATATGCAGGTGGCTGGTTCAGAAATACTTTGCCAGTGTAGCAGCTGCTTAAAAGCTTCCAAATGTTCAAGATGTTTATGAACTGGGATCTATCTCTTGTCATCCTCCATGCTCCCGCACACCTTCCTCTGATTATGAAAAGTGAAGCACTGAATAGCAAGTGCATTCAGATGAAATTAAGGGGTCAGGATCCGTCCCTCCTTGTCACCACTGTGCTGTCAAATCTGGTTTGTTTGTGCTGACATGAGAGAATGGTTTGGGCTGACATAGTCTGGGGTCTCTACCTGTTCTGTATCTTGTTGCACTTTACTTTTAGAAGGTAATTTAGAAGTGAAATTGAGCCAGGACGAGCTCCAATGCTGTAGTAATGGCCTGAAGTACAAGATCCACAGCAGAACAGAGGAGGATAGAGGAGCTCTCAATGGAAGTCATCATACAGAAGCTGCAAGTGCAGTTTACCCAGTGATGCTCTTCCTATTCCTCCTCCAAATCCAGAGGATGCTGCTGTCAGTGCTCTGCATGGCACACACAGGCTCAGCTCTACCTGCAGTTCTGTTCCTATCAGAAGTATCTCTGCTTGGCTTTTGAAACGACCCTTTCCACCTGGGAGGAACTGGCCACAGGGCTTTCCTTCTGTGACCAGGTCTGCTGCAGTTCAGCCAGGTTATGGACCTGGCAATACTGCTCCACATGCCTGAGAAGGGAGTGATCTCTCCCACTATGGCACTATATTACCTGAAATGCTTGCTTTGCTTTTCTTCTCTTCCCCACCCCCTCCCACCCCTGACACTGGCAAAACTTATAAAACTTTTTTCATTTACAAAGAAAATTAAATAAACAAATCAATAACCCCCCAGAACTCAAAGATTTCTTATTAAAGTCCTGAACATATGCTACTTAGGAAAAAAAAATCTAAGTGAAATTGGCTGATAAAGTAAGAATCCCACAAAGGGCTATTCTTCCAATCATCCAGTATTTCTCCTGTAATTTCCTTAGAGACTGTGGAATGATTTTCCAGATGTCTCTGTTCCTTCCAGGTGGGGTGTTCAACATGATTTGGAACAGGTCCAATATTCTGCTTCTTCCTATGCAGGGAAGATGATACCGGCCAGCGTATGCATTCGTATGTACTTCTACATATGTGGAAATATAAACAGCTTATTTCCCTCAGTGTGCAAGAACAAGCACAACTCAGAGGAAGGGCAACAAGCACATATATTTTGCTTGTTGACTGACACAACAGTCACAGTTGTGACTGACACAGTTACCATACATGAGAAAGGAACCATCCTCTATGATGAGAAAGAAGAAAACCCAAAAGTAGTTTTTTTTTCCATGGGACACAAGTTTGCTCAGTGAGTCAGGAGATTTCATGGTTTCCTACTGCCCTTCTGTTGCAGATAGTTAGGGAACGGCGGCCGGAAGATATCGTGCTGTACGGAAAGATAGGGCCCCTAGTAGCCAATAGTGTTTAGTCTATGGTGTAAGCAGACGGATGTGACGTTGTAAACCTAGATATATAACACCTTGTTACCCATCAATAAAGGCCATTTGCCGTCCACCACATTGCTGTCAACTAGCTGATAGCCCGAGTGGTTTGGGGGTGGTCGCCGTGCCGTCCCTGAACCAGGTCGCTGCAGCCATTTTAACTGCAACAAGTGGTGCCGAAACCCGGGAACGTCATCGCCTGGATGAGCGAGCAGCGTGAGCAGCAGCCAGAGCAAGTGGACCACCCCGGGGAAGGGGACACTACCGAATCAACGAGGAGGATGGAAGCCCTCATAAAGGTCGTATCGCAATTACATAAGTACTGGGGGATTGATTGTAAGCCAAAAGATTTTACTCTTGCAGTTACAAGGCTTTTGAAAATTAAGGCTATAGACCAGCCAGTGGATATTCTCCACCCTGAACTGTGGGACAAATGTACTATGGCATTAGCTGAGGAGACAATGTTCTCAGGTTGTGGGAAAAACCTTAAGGCTTGGGGAAAAGTTGTACAAGCCTTACAGAAACTGCAAGATTTTACTCTTGCAGTTACAAGGCTTTTGAAAATTAAGGCTATAGACCAGCCGGTGGATATTCTCCACCCTGAACTGTGGGACAAATGTACTATGGCATTAGCTGAGGAGACAATGTTCTCAGGTTGTGGGAAAAACCTTAAGGCTTGGGGAAAAGTTGTACAAGCCTTACAGAAAGCTATGAAAGAGCAGGAGACTTGGGTAGCAGTAAAAGACTGTTTATTGGCCACGTCCAAAGTGGGAATCGGGACAACTGCGCAGACTTTGGACCCCCCAGATGATGGCAATTCTGCTGAGCCTAAAGGTCAGCAAGAGGGTGAAACATCCCCTCCATCCCCGAACCCCGCCCCGCTTACAGAGGAGCAGAAACAGCCGAAATCTGTTTGGAGCGAGCTAGCCGAGGAAGCCAGGAACATTGAAAAGAAGTCACAGCATGGTGACGTCTGGGCCAGGCCACCACCCTATGCCCCTCAAAATGGCGCCGAGCCACAAGGGGAAGGGCGGGGCGAGGGTGCCCCCGGCGCGAGTAAGGCGCCGGAACCGGAAACCAATGGGAGTGACCGGACACCTGAGGGCGGCCCGAGGGAGGGGCCGAGAGGAAGTCCGAGGGAGAGGCGGAGAGAAGACCCGAGTGAGGGGTCGAGAGCAAGTCCGAGTGAGGGACAAAGACAAGACCCGAGTGAGGGGTCGAGAGCAAGTCCGAGTGAGGGACAAAGAGAAGACCCGAGTGAGGGGTCGAGAGCAAGTCCGAGTGAGGGACGGAGAGAAGACCCGAGTGAGGGGTCGAGAGCAAGTCCGAGTGAGGGACAAAGAGAAGACCCGAGGGAGGGGTCGAGAGCAAGTCCGAGTGAGGGACAAAGAGAAGACCCGAGGGAGGGGTCGAGAGCAAGTCCGAGTGAGGGACAAAGAGAAGACCCGAGGGAGGGGTCGAGAGCAAGTCCGAGTGAGGGACCTGGAGCGAGCCCGAGGGAGGGGCGGAGAACCGATGAGAGCGGACATTTCAAAAAACGCCGAAGCCCAACGAAAAAGTACCGGAGCCCGGAAGTGACCAGTCAGTCGAGTTCCGACTCCGGATCAGCCACTAGTCAGGACGAGTGGCTCACAACCGATTCAAACTTAAGGAAGGAGAAAAAGAAGGTAAACATCCGAATTAAAGAAAAACCGGCGGGAGCATTCATGATTAAGCATGTTGCAAAGGAAGAGCATCTGACCCCAATTCAGGAGGCTGTTACCTTTAAAATAAAACTAATGAAAATTGTGAGTTTCTGTTCACAGGACCGGATCATCGGACACCCCCGTAACCCGTACACCCCGGTGACAAGCATCCCGCCCGAGCCTGCGAGTTCCACGCTGACCGAATCCAGAAAACAACAAAACAGCCTCCGCAAGAGGGGGCCGCGATGCCTTTGCGTTATCTTAATTTTGCGGCTTGTCACTATAGGACAGGTAGAGTCACTCCAGCCCTTTAAATGGGGTACTTGAACAGATCGAACAATCTCAAGCAATTAGTACAAAAATAACTACAGGGCCACCAGTTTTCAGTGCCATGCCTTACCAACTAGCACCCATTGAACCCTGTTCCAAACGCAGCCGGTACAAAAATTTGTTCACCGGTTCGCCGTGGCTAACCACCCTGATATCCACCTTGACAGGGCTGATCACAATGATCATGATGACGCTAATCTTTGGACCCTGTATATTGAATAAGCTCATGCCGTTTGTCAAGAATCAGCTAGAGAAGGTTAACATCATGTTAATAGAACACCAACAACTGCTTTAAGAATATATCCACTCAGTATTACCCCCAAGTTATCCCAAGGTACACCCTATTCCTACACCCTGGTATTACCTGTCATCCCCTACCTTCTACGCGCCTTCTTCTTTGTGCCTTATGTTTTATGTCAAGTTTATGATATGTAATTTTAAGATTGGTATAACTATAAGAATAGAATAAGATAGTAATAAGAATAAGATAGTTGTATTTTAGCTAGTTTTGTTATGCATAGGGAGGGGGGAAGTTGTTGCAGATAGTTAGGGAACGGCGGCCGGAAGATATCGTGCTGTACGGAAAGATAGGGCCCCTAGTAGCCAATAGTGTTTAGTCTATGGTGTAAGCAGACGGATGTGACGTTGTAAACCTAGATATATAACACCTTGTTACCCATCAATAAAGGCCATTTGCCGTCCACCACATTGCTGTCAACTAGCTGATAGCCCGAGTGGTTTGGGGGTGGTCGCCGTGCCGTCCCTGAACCAGGTCGCTGCAGCCATTTTAACTGCAACACCTTCAGTTTGACACAAATGCTCTTTATCTTGAAAGCTACTTTAGTTCCCCTATAACGTTAAACCTGAATGCAGGAGCAGTAGGTTTGAGTCAACCTGCGGGGCTAGGCCAAAAAACACTGCATATTCTGCCTACATTCGATGTCTCATCATCTAGAACAAGGAGATCTGTTGATATCTATGCTGGAGGGCTAATCCTGCCATTGGATTCTGCACGGTGCACTGATATTTACAGGGGCAGCCGCTAGCAAGGACCTCTATCCCTTTCAGAATCCTCTTCACCTACCAAAGAGCAAAAGGAGCTGACAATACCTGGTCGGTTCCTCCTGGAAAAGTCCACTCTACTTTTCAGCCGAGACACAGTTTACTCTCTACTCCCTGCAAAATTAACTAACTGCTTCACTGTAAATGAGAAGCATCTTTATGTTTGTCACTGGTTCACAACTCTGCTCCGCATCAGCAGAAATATTAAGCCAATGGTCCCTGTCTCCCCAGGATGGACAGATATGGCACTTACGTGTAAATGCCAAGGCTGCATTTTAATATTCATGATTTTTAACTGCCAAGGAGGATCCTTGCTGGGGGGAGTCAATGGGATGAGCTGTCACAGAAGTTGCTGAACAGCAGCCATGAGCTTCATTTCTAATAGGACCAGGAATTATCTGTTTAGATTCAAGATTAAGAAAGGAGGGAAGGTATTTTTTTCCCCCTTCATATTAGTTCCTGTGGTATATTTAAATATCTCCAGCATCAGAAGGCAAGTGAGGGACCTTGGTCCCATGTTCCTTCAGCTCTGCCATTAGCAGCTGTGATTCCCTCAGCTCAGAGTCCATGAACACGCTTTTGCCATTTTCACTTGTGTTTTTCAATATAAATCTATCCTTTTAATGGGCAAGTTTTGCCAGAAATAAGTAGCTAATTGCTCTTGAAGAGCGTTTTTCCTCCTTCCAGAAAAAAGTGTGATTTAAAAAAAAACAACTCCTTCTCCTGCTATCAAAAAGACTTTGTTTTAAAGGAAAATTTTTATCACCAGTGGATAGGACAATATTCATCATCTATTTGTAATGCCCTTCTAAGCTATACATGACCAGTTTTATCCAGAAGTGTTCTATAAAGCAGTGGTTCTACTATCTTATCCTTATGCAGGCAATTTTCAAAGCAAATCAGAAAAATTAGGAATGAGGTAAAATTTTCTGTCTCTTGAGAGTTTTAGAAATGTTTTCCCTTTTCTTATCTGGTATCTAAAGCTCAATAGCTTTGGTGAACTGTTAATCTAAAAACTAAACAAAAGAAAAAAAAAAACTCCACTTCTTTCCTTGGCTCCCTTGCAACTTTTCTGCATAATAACACAGATTTCAAAATGTTGTGCTATGATTTTCACCTTTTATATTCTTTACCCTTTTTATGTATAGCCTAGTTGTTTTTTTTTTTTCAATAACTAAAGCCATTTCAAAGAGAACTTTTTCACTGTTTTGTTCTTAAAATGAAGCAAGATGTTGGCACAATTTACACTCCAATATCTCTTGGCTTTGGCTGAACCAAACATTTTGCCCTGAACTGCTTCAGTTTTGACAAGTATTCTTGCTAGTGAAGTATGGGGTCCATCTCCTGTAACTGAGGACGTTTAAAAGTGAGATGTCTAAGTCATCCAAGGACTCATTTTAGATACATAAGCACCTCCAGATAACAATTTATTTGGCCTTTTTTATGCACTTTGGATGGGATCAGATGCCCGTTCTTCTCTACTGATATAAAGAAAGCCCAGTGTGGCTTTCCTAGATTAAATGTCTCACTTTTTTGACATCTAAACTAAGGAGGCTGAATCTTGCCCCAGCTGGAGGTTAACAACCCTGTTATTAGCTTATCCCCATGTCAACAATTGAGTGATCCCATGGTGTCCCACATTCCTGGACATTGTTCATGGACAAACAGGTCATTAATACTGAAAGCAATGGGCAGAAATACTTATGATGTCATCTGTAGTATATATGTCATTTAGCATTGCTGCTGAAAGGCCAGAAAGTTTGAAGCTCAGTTTCTACCAAGAAATCAGAGAGCACTGGAAACAGACTATATTTGTCTCTAAAACCTCTTTTTTATTTGCACCTCAGGTTTATTTCCCCAGATTTTGCAACAGACAGGTTCTAATTTTGGATATGTGGCTATCTTTTACTGAGACAGTCACCAAGAACATGAGATTGACAATAAGTTTTTGGATGTGGGAATCAGCAACAAATTACTTTTTGAAAGTAATTTGAGCAACAATGGGTAGCTGATAGATTCAGGCCACAAACACTTTCACCTGAATCAAGACAACCTCCAAAACAAATACAACAGCCTGGAAGAAATGAGCCTGGTACTGGAGAGATGATTAGGTCAGCGAGCATAGCAGTACTCATTATAGGTAGAAAAATATGAGAGTAGGGATAACAAGGGAGATCTTACATGCTGTAGGGAGAGGAAGGGTGTAGCAGGAGGTGCTGGGGACACTTTAGCTGCTCTAAGTGTTGAGAACTTAAATGAAAACTAAGTGTCTAGAAAGATAAGGGGAGAGTACAGAAAATGCAGTGAGTCTGATCTCCCTCATCTCAGATCACTCCACAGTGAAGAATCTGCAAATGATCTCAGGATGGGCATGTCCAGCAGATGTTCCCTCTTGCCATCAGTGGAGAAAAAACCGAAGCAATGGTTGATACTTTTACCCCTTTGATTACACCTTTGATTCTCCTGCCCCCAAACAATAATAAAATCTGCTATGTCTCTCCTCCTTCCACAGAAGGAGAGGTGTGACCTTGTGAGAAGAGAACCTGGAAAGGAGAGGATCTTACACTTTGAGGCCTACAAGGCTGTTTTCTCTCCCCATCAGCCAGATCCTGCTTCCATGGAGGGGACTGATAGCAATCACTTCTGACTTGAATGCAGACAGCCCGGCTGGCATGTAAACTTTGGAAAACGCTGCCTATCTTATGTGCAGCTGCCCAGCAGGAGAGGGCTGTCTCTTGGCAGGACCTTGGTGCCTACATCTACATTGCTCTAAAGGGCACCATCTGGAGCAGCAGGAAACATGGCACACTTCCCTCCTGAGGCCTGCCTGCCTGCAGAGAATTTGTTTGGGCCTACATCCTAACCCTCCAGGTATCCATGGGCTTGTGAGGTCCTGTGCAGCATGAGCAGAGTATCCTTGATACACCTTAGGCAATCCTTACAGGCTCATTATCTGCACAGAGGGAGATTTCCTGGTCTTGAGCTCTCAGGGCTACCCTTAATAGCAAACGTAGACAGAATATCAAGAGTTATTAAATTCCACCTGTTCACAAAGAGATCTTCCTCTCTTTTGGACAAGAAAGCATTTTGCATCTGTGTCCACCTGGGTTATTCCTCCCTCCATCCAACTATGCAAGTAACGTCAGAGAAGGAAAAGATGATTTACCATAACAGATCAGAGTGTGGGTACATTATATAAAATATGCTGTTTGTGACAGAGGGAGCCATCCAGCCAATTTGATAGCTCCACTCCCAAGGGATTAAAATATCTCCTTCATCTCTGCAGAGAGCCTGTGTACAGAAAGAACTTGAATTAAAATCTACCTTTGCTTCAGTGTCTTCAAAACACTGCTTTCTCTTGTAAGGAAAGCCAGACGTAATCCTGGATTCGATGTTCCGTCTCAAACTTCCTGCTGAGTTTGTCATAGCTGCTTGTTTCCTGGTTCCATCTACTTGTCGTGTCTCCGCACGGACATTTAGGGAGAGAACTGAGTCACAGGAAAACTGAGGGTGACGTTCACCTCACCTAATCCCGGATGTCTCAAGGCTGGGTATCTGATCTCTGAAAGTCCTGCAGGCTGCTTAGAGAGAGAGGCAGCTGCAGAACAAAACTCATCTGTTTCCAGATGGCTGATTCCCCTTCCAGATGTATCCATCTCTCCCTATTGATCACGGAAATGACCTACCCAGCAGGATCACACTACTCATCTACCTTTTAAATCACTAATGATGGATGAAGTATATAAATTTTAACCTAATTGACTTGATCCAGGTAACCCAGGTAGTCTGTGATGGAATAAGACACAGAATTTACATCAGAGGCCAATGTCCTCCCCAGTCTCAGGTTCATGCCGGTGATGTGAAATAAAAATACATCAAGAGCTACTAAATTGAAAGACACCACTTTGCACTCAGGGAACCTTTGAACTACAAATAATGGGAAATTGGACAAATCTTTTAGGGAAGAATCATTACATGCTTGCCCTACTCTTATATTTTTCCATAGGCATATACTATTGGCCACAAAGACAGGATACCAGGAAAAGCAGACCTTTGGTCTGCCCCAGCCTTATCTTTATGTTCTTACCTATCTCAGACCTCGATTAGACCCTGAGAGACAGTTTTTTAATAACAAAAGAGTCCCTAGTTTCCTAGAGCAAAGTCACACTTGAAATCTGCAAAAGGCCTGAGAATTAATTCCAAATTTCTCAAGCAGGATTTCTACATATTGGACTATCCAACCTCTGATTCATGGCTGCTACAACTAAGTTCAACTGCAGACTATCAAACTTTTTTAGGAGCTGTCTCTGATCAGTTGATAGTGCTTTTTTTTTTAAAAAAAGGAGGGGGAACGTGTCAAATAAATTCAAACAATAAATAAACCAGACGAAATTGAGGTCTGCTCATGGATATTCAGTAAGCTGCAAAAGAATCAAAATCTGTTGGATAAATTATTCATTGCAAATTATTTGTTCATCTTGATAGTCATAAAATTATACAATCCATTAAAAAAAAAAAGTCCAGTCACAACTTTGACTCCAGCCCAGTGCTACAAAGAAAACCCCAACAGACTGGCAAACAGGATGAATGACACACCTGTGTCCCCACTGATGGGAGCTGAGGGTGTCCAGCACCTCCTAAGTCAGGTTAGGCAAGAGAAGAGTGTGCAGCCAGTCACTCTCTACCTCTGAGAAAGGTGGTTTTAGTCACTCTAGGGATGTTCTTACGTATTTCTCCCGGACCCCTATAGAGAAGCAAGGGTGCAGGGACCACCACTCTGACAAGTCTTGAACACTGAACGTCACACAAATTTAGCCTGTTTAAAATAGGCTGTGATCTCCTGCTTGGACATACTTGTGGCCAGATATGCCACCCTAATTCTGGGACTAGAGGAAGACTGGCATGCTTTGCTGTCATTTCATGATGGTCTTGTTTTATATGTGGGTCTTTGGTAAAGCGGAGAGCAGCAATGTGCTGCTCACCTTCTTCCCATCCCCATCCTCCTCTTTCAAATACACACCTGATACCTTTCACCTGCACAGCATGATAAACATGCCCCTAGACAAGATAGTGGCATTGAGCTATGCTGATAACTCACAGCTGGGTGCACTCTTTATGTTCACTTTGCATTGCCAACTGTAGAGGGGTTAGATCCAGGTTGATAAGCACAGAGGCCATGTCACCCGTCACTTTGCTGTGATTCATCCTGCTTGGTACAGCCCAAACCACTAAAAATACCCTTTATTTTCAAATGAGACACACAGCAGAGCCCTTATCAACATAGAGCAAAGCCGTGCCCAAGGAGCACACGCTTCAGTGCAGGAGTCCCATACCTGCCTCTTATCATAGCCCAAGCACAGGCTGAAACAAGTGGAGATGCCTTTGATTACTTTTACGCACACACGTGTGTTGCATGCCCACCCACGTAAATACAAGTCTGTGAGCATGCGTGTACGAACACAAAACAATGAGATATAATTAATCGTAGAAAAAGTTGCAGACCTCAGAGAATAAATCCCCTGCCACAAAAACAAATAAAAAACAAATGTTTGTACTCTTTTCTATCCTGAGTCCTACAAACTACCTTCATCACCACAGCATTTATTTCTTTCTCTGATTTTCTCTTCTTTTTAAGGTTTTATCTGAGGTCAGGTTTTCTAATGAGTTTAGTGAAAGGATCAAAGGATGAGAATCACCATCTGCCTAAAGAAAACAATAGTATTTCCAATTGCATGATGGTATCTGGCAGGGAAGGCAGATTGTTGGGCTCCTCAGCTATATCATAGGAGAGAGACAGGAAGAGCAAAAGAAAAGGAAACCTTATCTAGCCAGATGCCAGTGAAATTTCAAGTCTTCCCAAACCACTGCCAATTATTTTATTTTGGCAGAGACAAAGACAAAAAAAAAAGAAAAAAGAAAAGAAAAGAAAAGAAAAGAAAAGAAAAGAAAAGAAAAGAAAAGAAAAGAAAAGAAAAGAAAAGAAAAGACCAATCGTCGTATTGGAGATGGAAATTTCTATAATCTGTAGAGTCATAAAAATCTCCCGTGGGAAGAAGAGGCCAGACCTTGAGGAAAAAGATGTTTGCCTGCCTGGGCCAAGCAATAAGGAGCATGGAGGCAGCTGCTCAGCCTGGTTCACAGGCAGCCCCCTCCGAAACCCAGTTGAAGCCCGCCGCTCGGCTGGGCTTGTAGCCAACTTAACCGCAGATGTCCTCCAAACTAGCTTTGGAGGTCAAACACCCAGAAATGAGGAAGAAGAGGAGGAAGGCAGGACCCTCGAATTGAGGGCTGGGACCCCCGACTGGTGTGTGCGCCTGCGCACCCGGGGGGAGAGTTGTGCAACTGAAGGCGGAGTTTGTCCGCCCCCTGGCCTGCCTCCTGGGTCATACTGACCCTATGTGCCAGGATGCACCGGGCATAGAGAGGACAGTGCGGAGAGAGCCGGCGGGGGGGGGGGGGGGGGGCGGGGGGGGGCGGGTGGAGGAGGAGAAACTCCTAACTCTCTGAGGCCTGAGCTGTCTCCACGGGAGCCGGTCAGCAACTCTCTCTCTGATCTGCCAGCTCGAGAGGATGTTTGGGTCCAGTATCCCGCCAGCAGGTATCACCTCGTAGTTATCCATACTTGGCTTCTTTTATGTGCTTTCACCTGAATAAATGCTCGATGTAGTCACCTCGTTCTGCGTGATTATTGCTGAATCCCGAGACCATCTGGAACATATGTGAGAGGCGAGGAGTAGATGTATTTATCTACCTTCTAGAATGAACATCAGAGGTGCGGGAGGAAAGGCTGTCAGGAGACAGATAGAGAGCTTATTGGAATGAACTTGTGCACTTCCACAGCAACTCTTCTCCCTTTACCATTTGTTCTGTCTCTTGACAGTTCCCATTAAACCAAATAGTGAGCAAACTGGTTTGCAGGGACCTGTGGGCTGTTGCAAGGGAATGGATGCTTGCACAGCCCTGCCTTCCTTTTGGCCCTTCGGGCTGGGGGGAGCTTCAGAAATGATTTTCAATTCCCGTGGGAAGCAGGCCGAGAGGCAAAGGAGTGAGGAGCTGTTTCAGATGTGGGGTTTAAGATGCCTGCCATGGGGTTGCCTTTCCAAAAGCCACAACACATCCTCCCCCCCAAGAAGGATACATCTTTACTGTGCCTGCAGGCATACAGAGGGACTCAAATGTCACTCACCAATTCTGGAAATCCTGGACTATAAACCCCTGCTCTGCAAATCATCAGCTTCAATTAAAGATGATGATGATGGGGAATAGATTTTCAAATAATTTTAGGCACTGGAAGAGATCACCATTCATCGTCTTCACAGATTTCTGGATGACCTTGTTGCTTAGGCATTAATCGCAGAGTTTACCCACACCAGGGCATCAGTCTGACATATCCCTGCACATGGTCCAGAACACCAGGAGTCCAGAAATCTCTGAAAAATTTCCTACAGCCACACAGAAATAAGACATTTCTGAGGAACTATGGAGATGTGCTGACCCTACTGAAGGACAGAGGAAGGGGTTTCTGCCTTCTCCTTCACTGCTTTTGGAAAGACCACCAGGCATCTATCTTGTTCCTTAGAAGCCTAACTCCCTTTGGAAACTTGGCCCTGTGCAGTTGTGCATGCAGTGGCATGTGAACCCTTTCTCCCAGAGGCACAGCAGGATGGAGGAGGTTGCATCTGCAACCTTAGGCATTGCAAGATTTCATCTTTACCAGTTCTCTTTAATGGGAGGACACTGCACACTAGCAGAGTATTCATATTTTTTAATGCTGGTATGTTCCTATGCTGGTGTTTCCTAGGCAAGTCACAGGCACAGAAGGGTAAATGAGCTAAGCAGTGGTGGAGTGAAGGGGAAGAGACCAAATGCACAATCCTAAAGAGGTGAGTTAAGCAAAGAAGGACAATCAGACTTTTACTGCAGCACCTTCTCCCTGACCAGTTACTTGGCATTCCAACAGGGTGGGTTAATCCTTTGACTTTGATGAATCTTTAATCTTGGCACCTTGTGGCTGAAGCCAGCACTAACTAGCAGATCCAGGTGATAAAAGGCATGCACTTAAATATTTCATTTCTAAATAAAAATAATAAAATAAAAAAATAAAAAATAAAAAAATAAAGACTTGGCTTCATAATAGCAATAAGGCAACTCCAGGGGTGTTGTTACTGCCAATTAATCACACTCTGGGGACTGAAGAGGAGCTCCACTACTCCTTGTAACTCTAATTGCCCTATGGGTGCAGTTATCCATATCTCCCTCTTCCTCTTCCTGTCCAGCCAGGCCTTATGGCTTAATTCCATAGTAGGCTTCCTCATTTTTAACCTTTGTTGCTCTAAGGCACCCTCCCCACATTCCAGGCAGGGGATAGAAAATCAGAAGACTAATTCTTCTCCTTTTGTGCTTGTTCCCCGTGGCCAGCTGCAGTGCAGGCTCATTGACACCTGCTTCAATGTGAACACATGCAGGCTGCTAGTAAGGACACTCAGGGGAACCTCTGAGTGGCAGAAAACAACCCACGAGCACAGCTTATGTCCAACAAAACACATAATTCTCACCTCCTACTTAGGACCTCAAACTTCCCACTGAAGCTGGGAGCTTCCATGCAGATCGTGAGTGCTGGATCTGAGCCACCATGTTCTGAGCACGGAGGGGAGCCTCAGTGCCATTTATGCTAGTTTTCAAAGATGGGCAATTCCTAGAACTAATCCTGCTAAGAACACATATATATCCTTTTCTTCATTGTTTATTATTGATGAATTTTCTGTTTTGAAGCTTGAACTTGACCCATTAAATGCTTAAATCTAGAGATAAGTAAAGGCAAACATGGCATTGCCAAGGAACTTGGGAAAAAGAAAAAAAAAAAACACCAAACAAAAACCAGGATAAGCAGAACACAACTAATCACTAACTGTACGTTTGGACTTCATAAAGACGATCAGAAAAGAGTTTCACTGACTAACTGGTCTTTGTTAAAGAGGAACTTCAAGCATATTTTCTGAATGTGCTGCCTGACAATATTATTTCATGGTACCCAGTTGTTATATTGGAAAAGTAGCAAATAACTATTCTCCAGTCATTTGGCCTGGGACACTCAATTTTATATGTACCTACCATATGCCAGTTTTATCGTGAGAGACTAAAGGTACCAGTTAGCTCCTCAAAGAGAAAATTAAGGGTTTATTTCGTCACTTGTAGAACAGAAATTTGAGAAAACGGCTCTTTAATTTAGCAGATGATTGTATAAAAAGAGTCCTAAACTAGAATATAAAGTCTGACACACGCAAAGAAAAAATGAGGTTCCCATTTTGAACAGTAATTAAGTATTATAAGTCTTTACCAAGGATTATAGTAAATAACCCATCACTAGCTACTTTAAAAACAGGATGGGATGTTTCTTTCTAAAATATACATTTTACATCAACAACAACTCATGGTCTAGAATAGGGATACAATTCAGAGAAGCCCGATGGCCTGTTTTATGTAGCAGGCCATCTTAGATTGTCACACTGATCTTCTGGGCTTAAAATGCATGAATTACTGAGATCTGATACTGAGTCCTCACAGCAAAGGTTGCTTTCTCTGAAAGGCTCAAGCCTTTAAAGGTTTAACAGCAGCTGCTTGTAATGTTTATCACCTGTTGTAGTGGAAGGCCATAGCATTGAAGCTATGTCTCAAGGTGAAAAAAATCAAGGCCTGGATTCAGACTGCATCTGAAATTGCTCACTCCGCTATGCCTAACCATGTGCATTGAGGGCTGAAAAAAGACGCTGTCATATTGCAGGTTTGGAGCACTCTATGTAAAGAAACCTGGTCTGTAACAATAAAGTTTCTACTCACATTCTTTCATGGATCCTTCAGCTGATAGAAAGGAGCAGAGCTCCCTTCACTTCAGCTGAGCTGTAGGAATTTGCCACATCTGAGAATCTGCCTCATTCCACCCCTCTGTTCAGTGACAGTATCACCTCTTGAGAGAGAAAAAAAGGGCAAATTTAATTCTCATCACCAATTCACTCCTTGCTTTCAGTGCAAAGGCAACTAACAATTATTACGCATATGCACAGAGCCTCACAGAGAATAGCTCGGGCTCTCCTGTGAAGAATATGCTCTAGCTTTCATAAAACTCAGGGATTGAACTGTTGCTATGCCTTGTCCTTTCCTCCAGCATTTAAGGCCTGGAAAGCTTGCTGCTTGTGCTGCAAACTTCCCCAGCTACGGGATATGCGACTGTGTTGCTTATTCCTCCCCTGTGTAATGTAGACCTCCATGCCTCACATGCGCCAGAGCCCTGTATGAGTTATATGGCTATTATGTTATAAGTAGGACTGATGAATTACAGAATGCTGCCATAGATCCTATTAACAGCACTCGGGCTCCATTTTTTTCCCTCTATAGTAAATTCTGCACTTTTTTTTTTTTGGAAATGGACAGCTCTGCAAAGACGCAAAGGACAGGCACAGGCAAAGTTCAAGGTCCATCCGGTTAGGTGGTAACAGAGCAGCTCGGTTCTCCACAGGGTAGGATTCATGCTGCGATTATCAAGCCCTGCTGATAAATTCGCATATTGTTCAGCCCTGAGCAGCACCACTGCCAAGAGTTCCTCCATCATTCCCCAGCATTTCACTCCACTACCTGAATTGCTTCTACCACAATGATGCTTTCCCATGTTCTGAATTTACAGCTATTTTATCCCCTCTAATTTTATCCTCCCTATTGCTCTTTGTTCTCTGCTCACTGACAGATTTGCTAGTGTCTGTCCTTTTTCTAACACTCTTCTGCCCCAAGGGAAGATGTAGCCTGATATTACCATGCAGTGTCTTTTACAGAGGGTGTTCTCAATGGGAGGTTGACCTGGAGCATCTCTGCTCAAGGAGCAGACGGAGCATCTCTGATCTTCACTAGATATGTATATGTCTGAGCTGCAGTCCCATTCAGTATTCAGTTCTATATAAAAGGAAGAACCTCAAATCCCCAGGATATGAGTATACAGTGAGTTCAAATTTCTATCTGGACATGACTGTGAGGGCTTAAGTTCAGCTCTACTTTTAGCAATGAGGATCCAAACAAAACCTGAACATTGTCTTCTATGACAATCTTATCCTCATGGACCTACCTTCTGATGAAGTTCATCTTTTTCTTGGATTTACTGCTATCTACTGGAATATAGGTTGAAGGGGAGTACATAGAACAGGATGGACTTTTCTTCTGTTCCAGATTTTGAAAAGGGGACCAAAGTTGTGATGAATAAAAATGCCTTAACACTGTGGCTTTGTCTATCCTTAACAGGTAAAACAAGTCAAGGCATGGACCCAGGCACTGTGTCATGGTCATCCAGACTATTAGCACACTGCTTAGCACTGGTTAGGAGGTAGCATGGTCTAAGGACCTTTTCCAAGGGGAAATTCTGATGAATTCACCTTGCTCTGGCTGGAAGAAAATTGAAGTATGTGCATAAAACTGTTCTGTGTCACTTTTTCCTTGGGCTAGAAAATGGGCTTTGATTGAGTTTAATTTACTAGTGTAGATATATATTTTAAGATTGCATCATGTGGTAATGATAACAGGACAGAGAGGCATGAAAGTTTCAAGATAAGGGTATTTTCCTTGGTCCTGCTAACAGCACACTTAGACTTCTAACTTCTCTGTATTCTTAGAGTTCATTTTCTTACTCCTCTCCCCTATCCTCATCCCCAAAAGCCAGCCAAGACGCAGGATGTCATTCCTCACCGGATGCCTGGTTTGAAAAGAGCCAGTTCCTTCTCTTAGAAGAATTGGGAAACTTCAATATATTCAGTCCTGCCTCTGCTCCAGCCTATCTAAACATTCAGGGTGAGTGAGTGAATGAATGGTTGTAAAATCATCATGCAATCCCTGCCTATCATCACATCTGATTTAGTAAATGAAGCATAACTGGTGCTTTTGTGTTGGAAGTGAAACATTAACAATTGGGGACAGTACTGAAGCTCTGAAGCTGGCACATCCATCTTCAAGGCATCAGACCAAACAGTATGAGGAACACAGCTCTGATCAAGGGTTGGGATTCAGGATTGGCTTAGCTGAGTGAGGCAAAAGGGATTTATAAATGCAGGGCTTCTTGAACATGAAGTGAATTTACCACTAGATTAATCAAGATCTCTTTTCCAGAACTCTGATGTATCTCTTATTGCTAATGAAATAAACTATAATAACATGTGGGGAGGCTTTATTAAGGGGAGGAGAAGGAGAAGAAAATGAGATTGAAAGGGATTTGCATTTATATAATTTCAAAGTGACTCGCCCTAGTAGTTCAAAAAAATCCAATGTGAGTGTTAAAAATAGGTGGCCTGAAATCAGAGACATGCAAGGGAGCCACAGTCTGTTGCTTTTCACCTGCTTCACACACAGCAGGCAAAAATCTAACAAGAACAGCAAACCTCATCCAGTTGCCATCATGATGGCACTCAGGATCAAAGTTGAGCCTGATCTTAGCAAATGCCTTCCAGACCAGGGCACAGCATTCAACATCTTACAAATTAGGCTCCAAAGTGGTTGAAACTTCCCAAGTCCCCCTGAATCTAGATATGGTTTCATTCCTGGCTGGTGTTTATTATAGATACGTTTTAACCTGTACAACAGGAACTAAAGTGAAACAACTCTGGCAGATAGAACAGGGGAATTAATATTTCCATGTTTCCTGATGAGTCCAGAAATGAAAAGATGAGGGATAAAGATGAGAGATGGTAGAAAAGTATAATAAGAAATTACCAACAATTTAAACTTAGACTATTTCTCTATCATTCCCAGATTTAGCTTTTTCTCTCTTTTTCTTTATTATTAAGGGCATTAAGGTGAAGGCAGTGTCCTTTTTTTTTTGAGCTGCATCTTACACCTCCTGCTAGCTGAGTGTCAGATACAACTGCGTGAAGCTTCATAGCACCCTTGTGAGAGGGGTCAATATCATTAGGTATGATCGTATACTATGATACCTTTCCTAAAGCTCCATCTATGGTACAATTAATCCCCAATTCCAAACCCATATTTGGCCTACCAAGGTACACATTTACTTTCCAGTACATGTAGTAACAATTTCTTGTCCCCAGTTCTCGACTTCTCACTGGTGTAAATCTATATGGAGCTTGCTCTGTCTCATTTTACACCATCCGATCATCTTGGTCTCTCTCGCTGCTATTTGTTGCCTAGTGGTGTTGTGGGTCATTAAGATAGATGCTCATGGCTACCTTTGGACAAGCATATGCCAGTGTTGGGGAAATGCATTTCTTTAGGGTTTGCTACACTCGGTGAGGCCTTCCAAGGTTGGAAAGACTGTATGAACTATCCAAATGCCAAATGCAATCGAGTGCACAGAAGCTCACAACTGTTGGGTGAGAAGTCCACTGCTGAGTCCGTTTTTCCTGTGAAAAGGCAGGATCCGCTAGATCTGGGCTGTTGGACAAATGTTCCTCTAATGTTTTCTTTATGGAACTGTGGTCCTGGAGATTCTCTTTTTGCTTAAACAAAGAATATCAGCTTTTCTTCCTCTTTGCCACTGTAAAGCATGTTTTTCTTAGCAGTGAATTTTAGTTTATCATAAAATTGATCACTATTTTTGATTAAAAAAAACCCTATAGCACCTGCAGTCTTGTGATGGAGTAAGCATTATAAACTTATTTTTACAGCAAGTTTATAAGCATTGAAATCACTCATTCCCTGCCCCCCCCCCCGCCAACTTTTGGAGGAAGAAAAAAATAAACAAAGAAAGCAAAACAGGATGCCAAGAACCCATAGAGTATCTATTAAAAAACACCTCAAGATTTTAAAGCAACTTTCATGCTTCTGTAAAGCTTGATTATCAATTTTAAATGTTTGGGCTTGGGAATACTGCAATGGGAAAAACAGCAAAGAAAAATATCAGTCAACTTACCTGCTTCATGCACATGAGAAATGACCATTACTGTGCCCAAACTGGCACTGGAAAAACTGCACAAACCATCAGATGACAAGAGACGAACACTGCTGTCACTTGCTCAAGTGAGCACAGAACGGGGAGAGGGAACAAGTCTCTCCACCAGCTTTTGGGTGAAGACTGTGATTCATCCACCTAGGGCCACATCAAGACTCTCTGGACAAACTCCTCGAGCTCACTTGGAGATGCTGGGCAGCCCCTCACCTGCATTGGAGGGGAGAATTTGACTCTTAACTGCCTATCATGGTTGCTTGAGAAAGGTGCACGGTAATAAAAATACAGCAAATGAGAATGCTGCCTGTTTGACTCTGACATCCTTTGTCAGCTTTATTTCACTTAATAATCTGACATAGCTTGGGGAGGGAAAAAAAAAAAGGATTAACCTTGCCATTTTTAAACCTGAATTGCTGGGAGTTTTTCTGCTGAAATTCATGTCCTTAACTTTCTTTAATATTTAACAAATCTGAGTTTTATCTCCATGGAAGCCTCTTTCAGGAGAGATAAGAGCTGAATGTCTATGTGTAGGGGGGGAGCAGAGAGCAAGGCACCATTTGGGAATTGGGTGTAAAGTAGCCTGACATTGATTAATGTCTCTAAAAGAAAGTGGGAGGGGAAGTGTACTGAAAATGAGTGAAAGAATGGTATTGTAATCTGCTTTATTGCATTCCCGAGATGCTTGACTTAGCCTCATTGTCATAGCGAGATGATGTGTACCCTACAAGTGTATAAAAATATATGAACTCCTGGGACGATATAGTTAAATCTGCTCTGCTATTACCCATCATGCTCATCCGAGCACACTACAGCTATTAGATCTGTTTGTGAAACAGCTGAGCCCATGGATGGATCTCCTGCAAACGGAGACTGAATGTACAGTTGAGACAGGGCTTGAATGTACAATAGTGGAAGGAGAAACAATGGGAATGAATGTACAATGGGGATGGCTGCGCAATGGGAGGTGCAAGAGAGATGAATCTGCTCCAACTGTGGATATGGAACGGCAAAACAGACAGATTGCCATCTATAATTCATGTTGTTTTCTTCCCCCTTCCCCTTGTCAGATAGCCCTCAATCAGTTTGACTTGTGGGAGCGCTATCCTTCACAACCCACCGTTGCTCAAAAGCCGCAGTGTTCAACCTAAGACATAGCTGCATTTACAACGCAGCAACTGAGCTAGGTACATGCAGAAAATAATTTTCCACACTTGCTTTCCTTTTCATATGGTCCAAAATGCAGCTACTTTCAGGTAAACAGCAGCAGCAGCAGAGTAGCTAAACACAACATAGATGTAAGGACAAAATGGAACAGCTACCAAGAAATCAAGTACCCCATTAAAATGACATTATAAATTTTGAATATGTTCCAGAAACTAACTGCTAATATTCTTAAAGGGATTCCACCATAAGACATCTGAAGACAAGCATTGTATCATACCTGCCAGTATCACTGCTATCACTGATGCTTGGTTATCGGTAACACCTAGAAGTGACTGGGTGATGTTCTTCTAATCCCACCTTATGATGTTTTTAAGGATATCTTTTTTTTCCTAATTATGACAGTGCTGGACAGACTGAAGAATACTAAGTTGTCACACATGGGTAACTCTAATTCTGCCTGAAAGAGAATTTCCTGCCTTCTTTTTCAGATTGTAAAAAATTGTAAAATGCCCTAAATGCTTTTTCTTTTCTATTCCTGGGATATTTTATTTTTCTCTGCCAGGAAAAGAAAGAAAGAAAGAAAAGGAAGAAAGGAAAGGAAGGAAAGGAAGGAAAGGAAGGAAAGGAAGGAAAGGAAGGAAAGGAAGGAAAGGAAGGAAAGGAAGGAAAGGAAGGCAGGCAGGCTTGTCTTGTTATTTCCTTCTCTGGATAATTGCATTTTACATACCTCCCTCCTTCAGAAGCACTTACAGTGAGTTCTGCCTTCCAGTGCTTCTATTGATTTGTAGCTCTGCAGGGTGAAAGCCAGACCCTGGCAACGCCAAAGGGAGTTTTGACTTCATTCTTTAAGAACAAATCCACTGGTGTGCTGGATCAATGCAAAGAGTCAGAGTGCTGCCCTGTTAAACTGGATTTGTAGATGCTGCTCAGAGCAAGCACCATGCCAGGAGCTGAACCACACTTCTGAATTTAGTCATCATTTTTTGACCTCCTTTTCTGTGATTTGGGTAACTTGGATCAGTGGTGAGTGGAGGTCTGGGACAGCCTCCTCCACTGCTCTATTTGCTCTGCATGTTAAGAGTTGCTCGGTTGTCATAGCCCTGTGACTAGAAACCTGATTTTGATCCACCTGAGGAGAAGCTTTGGGATACACTAATGTGGACAAAGCTGAGAAGCAACATGAGCTGCAAGAGCACACAAAGTCTTGCAAACACAGGTGCCCAACCTGCCTTGCAGTGGTGAGCCTTGTGTACAAGACACATTTGACCCAAATAAAGCATCAATCCAGGAAAAATACTCCTAGTACAAGTAGCAGAATCCCAGTAAGCAAAGCCAAGTCTGAGGAATGATGGGGTTCATTGCAGCATCTCTGAGATCACACTGAGTTTAAGAGCTGAGCTGTTGACCTTTCCCTGTTTGTTGCCTATGCCATCAGCCCAATTAGGTACAATTGCTAATAGCATAGCCTAATTACTTCCTAATTTCTTCAAGCATACCCCAAGCATAAGAATTCAATTAACACAACTATATGCAAAGTTTGAAGCCTGAGATATTCTCTTTTGACATCATTTGGATGAAGGGAATATGAGCACAGATGCTACATTTCTTAAAGAATCCAATTTTTAATTAATTTTAAATTGCAATCTAATGAATGGGTTTCTTGTAAACCCTCTGAAAATTACTTCCTCCCTCTGAGAGTAAGAACTCCAAGTTGGAGAGCAAGGAATTGCTCTTTGCTTGCAAAACAAAGAGACAAGATCCCTGTCTTCACTGCAAAACAGATTTTTTTTTTGAAAGCACCAAATCAAGACTATATTCCTGCTTTTATTAGACTTCCTTATGCTGCCTGTCCTCATCCCATATGAAAAATAAAAGTATAAGGCTGTCAGCAGCTTCTAGGGAATAAATGCAAGTGTGATATTCAGTAATGATTTGCCAGATTTTCCTTCTTCTATTCTTAGCCCTGCTCCACTTTCTAATAGCTTATTAATGTAGTTCAGGGTGCATGATTTCTGTAACACTGTAAGTACCGCTGACCTGAAAGCCTCTATCTAAAGATACCAGGGAAGAGACCTTGACCACTGTGTGCAGTGGGGTTGCATCTAATGATCAAGCCCCTTAGTATTGGCATGAAATTTGTGGAGTTGACACGATTAGAGTTTAAAGTACACAGGAGTTAGAAAGCAAACACATTGGTTAGAGGAGTATAGTGGCCTAGGCTGTGATAATGCAAGCCCTAGCACAGGTGACACTGTGCCCTGCTATCACTGTGTGAGGAAACTGGTAACTGAGATCCCTGAACAGGCAAACAGGACCCCCTGAAGCTTCCTCTCTGTATCCAGACACCAATAACTCTGCTATCTATCTGGGCAATTTGCAAGTACCTCTGAAAGGTATTTTCAGCATCCGACTTGCTGAAGTGAACAGGAACTGCGACTCTATTAGCTTTCACTTCCTCCAACTGGTTGGTGACTTACAGGTAAATATGCAGCAGAACCAGAAGGAAAGCAGGAAACCTGGAATTCCTGCTGTGACTGATGAGAGGCATTAAATTGCCTTAAAAATATATCTCGGGAGATTGAAAATTGACCCCCACCTTGTGAGATCACTTAGTTAAAAGATGCACTGAAGTCCACCTCTCCTGGGCACTCTCTGCTTTACACACATACACGAACATACACAGTGCAGGCAGTTTATAAATGTTATAGCTATCTCTATTAAGGCTGAGCCAGGGTTTTTGCTTTTAGCCGCCTGTTTGGGCAGAGGTATACACTTACCTCTGCACCACACCAGCCCTCAGAGCCTATATATATAACAAAGGCTGCTACAAAGAGGGTTGAAAATGTCTAGTTAGCTCCCTTGAAGTCCTGGGATGCAAAGAAATGGCTATAACCTTCCCTTTTTGGAGTTTCATACTTGGGCAGCTATTTGGGGAGGGTTCTGATTTGGTTAGCAGTGAAATGATAGCACCATTGCACAGAGGAACAACATAAAAGCTTCCCATACTCTTGCCCTAGCAGGAGGCTGCACCACCTGAACACACTGGAAAGTGAAGGCAAGACAACGTTAATGTGAAGAGAAGGCTCTAGGGTCATAGGAACACATTGCTAGAGATCATAAATAAAATTTAAGCTCCAAAAGGTGAGCCTATACAGCAAAGCCTTCCCAAGAGGACCTTTTTGCTGCAATGAGCACCTCACACCGTTTCAGCTGCAATGGGAGCGCAGGCAGCGCTGGGCACCACGCAAAGCCGCATTTCCCTACCCGAAGGTTAAATTCCGTATTTAGCTATTTTCTCTTCTTTTGCTGAAGTTTGAGCATAATCCCTTAAGCCATTTTTGACTCGAGTGAGTAGCAAGAAAAGGATGTTTCTCCTATTTGGAAAACTGCTAACTGCATTTGCTTTTAAGCTTTGCTTTGGAGAAAAAAAAACAAACAAATAAAACAAACAAACAAAAAAAACCACAGCTGCCCTCTGAACCCTGACACAGAGGCAATTCTCGATGAAGATGGTGCCTGCAGGAGAGTGCAGAAAGAGAGGGGGTAGAGGCAGAAACAAGCGTTTCAAAACGTGGTAATGAAAATGCTGGCAGGATATGTGCTAGATCAGTAAATACACTCTAATGGCATTTGCACTTATTTAACATCCCTTTTACACATCCACTACGGCTTAAGGGAGCTTTAATATAAATGTGAATTGGGATCATATAGAGAGAAATAGATACAAGTAAATGGGCACAAACTCTAAGATAGACTCAGTCAGATAGACTCTCAACTGGGCTACACTAGCATAAATCCTGATGTATGCTAGGTAAAGATTCAGCCATACAGTAGATTCTGACACACAGATGCACACACTTTTCCTTAAAAATAGTAAGCTTTCACAGGGCCCCACTTTCCATTAAAGTGGACTTACAGCCTATGAAAATTCATAAACTCTGCAGGTGTTTCCACGGCGATTTGATGGAGTAATCTCCCATCATCTCAGCTTCTTGGTGACAATGACAAGAGGAAGATGGATTTATCAAATACACAGTGACATGTTTATGACCCTGTTTTGCATAAGCAGGAACCTGAGCCAAAGGCTGTGCAGCTTGAGATACCAAGATGGTTTTTTATAAATATTGTGACAAGCAGAAGTGATATTTGGAAGAAAATGAAAAAAAAAATCCTTTTTTTTTTTGAGACAGACCGCATAGGGGGTGGGGGGAGAGCCTTTTCCCCAACTTTTCCACAGCTCAGTTTCCCAGAGAGCACAAAGGCTCAGCTCTCATAGAATCATAGAATGCTTAAGGTTGGAAGGGACCTCTAGAGGTCATCTAGTCCAACCTCCCTGCACACACAGGGTCACCTAGAGCACGTGGCACAGGACTGTGTCCAAGCAGGTTTTGAAGATCTCCAGAATAGGAGACTCCACAATCTCTCTGGGCAGCCTGTTCCAGGGCTCTGTCACCCTCACTGTCAAGAAATTTTTCCTTAAGTTCCTTTAGAACTTTTGATGCTTCATTTTTTGGCCGTTTCCTCTAGTTCTGTCAGTGGCCACCACTGAAAAGAGGCCAGCCCCATCCTCCTCACTGCCTCCCTTGAGGTACTTGTAGACACTGATCAGGTCCCCTCTCAGCCTTCTCTTCTCCAGGCTGAACAGGCCCAGCTCTCTCAGTCTCTCCTCATAGGGCAAATGTTCCAGGCCCCTGATCATCCTTGTAGCCCTGCACTGGACTCTCTCCAGCAGCTCCACATCCCTCTTGTACTGTGGGGCCCAGAACTGGACACAGTACTCAAAATAAGGCAATCAAGTCAGATACAGATTTTGCCATCTTTCTTTATGATAGGCTGCTCCAAGAGCTAAATAGGTATATTTTACAAAGAGCTTTGCAAGAACTGCAAGATCTGTAGAGCTCCTTTAACCAGGGGCACCCTCACTGCTTTGTAAAGGAGAGAGTATCAAGGCCTCTGCTGGGAAGATGAAGCAGTGAAGGTGCAGAAGGGTCCTGTCACCACAGCCAAAGGTTGCCCAGTGGCCACCTTTGGTGGTGTCTGGAGCTGTGCAGCCTGGGGCAGGTGCCATGAACCTGCTGTGAGAAGTCTTTCTACTTGCTGGCCTAGGAAATTCTCTCCACCACCATCCTTGGGGATGGCTCATGAGACCCACAGTGCTCTGTTGCTCCTGTAGACATTCTCAGAGGAGCTTCACTGCAAAGTGAAGCTGAAACCTCATGCCTGAGCCTGTACAAATAGATGTACCTATGTTAACTATGCTCCTGCACCAACACACACGCATCATCTAATCTGTATATGGATCCAGGCAGTACTTTGTCTTGTCCTCTCCCACCTCTTTACTCCTTATGTTTTTATTATTATTTATTTATTTTTTACCCTGCAAGTACATGTCCAGGCTTATTTATTTTCCTTTGCTTTGTCATCAGACCATGAGCAGAATTTAACTCAACGTGTTTGCTTAGACGTGTTTTGTCAGCCAGCTGAGTACAACACATTACATTACAGGGACGCACCCTAGCCCCTCTCGGACTTAGCCCATGCCTTGTGTTTTTGACTTGATGGTTTTGAATCCAATTGATTGGTAAATGGCTAAATAGTGAGAGAAATTGCTTTCTCTCATTACTCCGCATGGCCATGTCATTACCCTTTAATATTGCATTACTATTGACCGATGCAGCCTGTTAAGATATGGCCAGCAGGATGTAATGAAGTGGTAGGGATGTGCAAAATATTTCATTCAAATTTTACTCTTCTAATGGGAGGCATATGTATGGTCAAAACAGAGAGAGGAGGAGAAGACTGAAACCCCAGCAAGCAGAATGGGCAAGCTAGCTCTTCAGCCTGGCCTGCGCTTCAGGTTGTGACAAATGACTTGGTGGAGAGATGCATGCTTTCTTTACAATAAAGACTAGGCAGTATCAAAGCAATGACAAACCATGCCACTAAGATGAGATATCAGCAGAGCTCATCCTGCTACTAACACGCCTGTTCCTTGACCTAGCAGCTTTATGACTTTTCCCTGAGTGGTGTCCTGGCCGAATGTAATCACGATTAGATGTGGTCCAAGAGATACGATCCAGAAAAGCAAGATGGAGAGAGCCTCTCTGCTCTCCTCCCTCCTCCACATCTCTCCCCTTGAAAACAAAGTTCTCTATTTTTCTCCTAATATTTTCACTTTAAAAACTTTTAAAAAAAAATGTTTTGAAGTTGCTTGCTAGCTGGGTTGTGGTGGCCAGCTCTGGGCTTCCTGCCTCCTTCACACTAAGAATATAACTCTGGGCACTGTATCAAATGTTTGTATTCTGCTTTCCCAATCTCATTTGGCATCTTAAGACTTCTAAAATAGTCTTCTAAAATATTTATTGCCCCATTTAAGACCTCAGTCTGTTGCTCCCATGTCTGAGCAATCCACAAAAATGAAAGAGGTCAAACACAAACGGAGGATATTGAGGGAGAGCACAAAATACAAAGAAAAGGAGAAAATAACAGAATAGATCAGCAAATGCATGAAAACAAAGATATATATACTTTGCATTTTGCAGTTATAAATGTATCTGTCCATGCTCAAAACTTATCCATGATTGCTCAGTACACACTAAACACAACCACCTCTAAATTAACCCCCAAATGGCTGGAAGCAAGTGGGCAGACTAATGACCACCTATAAAACACTGTTCATTTGAAGTGTAATTAATCCATGAAACTCCTTGCTGCAGGAAACTGCAAATGCTAAAAAATCTACATGGGTGCAAAAAAAATGACTAGAGAGATTCATGGATGGAAGAATCTACCCTGGGCAACTAACTGCATGGAAATCCTGAACCCAGACTGCTGGAGGGTATATCACGGGGAAAGTAGCACGGTATGTTTTCTAGTTCTTATACTCCTAATTAGACATCTTCTGTCAGCTGCCTGTGGATAGATAATACTGGGTTAAATAGCCTTGCTTGATGTGGCTTTATGTATTTTCACAAAGCAAATAATCATTTTACTGCTGCTTTGAAGACAGTGAAATCTGGGAATGAGCTGAGTTAGACAATACAGTAAAACAAAACAATTTCAATAGCCCTAAGCTCATTCACTATGTAACCTCTACAACAAATCCAAGTTGGGGCCTCAGATATGCAACATGTTAAGGAATATCATATATATCATCCATGTCATTCTTATCCTATCTGTATATATCAAACCAAACATCCATAGAAAACTATGCTGAAGTCATTAAATTTTCACTTCTCCAGACCTGGATTTCTTCTTCTTGTACTGAAAGAGGAACCTGGCCACTTCTTATGGCAACAGGATCTTTATTGCAAAGAAAGGACAGTCACCACAGAACAAAGTTACTCACACACAGGAGAATGCAACACAGGTGGGCTGCCTGAAGCATGTGGATGACTATGGCATCCTTCAGTGTTCTAAAATTAAGCTCACTTCCCAGTAATATGAAGCACTTGGAAACTGATGTATTTTGTTTATTTTTCACTTCCTTTAACACCATGATTTGTACCAAGAGAACCCAGTTGCAGATAGAGGATCGTAAGTTATCCTGATAGGGACAAGGAGAAGGACATGCCCTTCCACTTTATTTTCCCAAACTTTATCAGAGTCCATCTTTGAAAATTCAGTATATGCCTTCTGAGATTCTGCTTAATAAACTTGGCAAACCTGACATTTTTGAAACAAAACAAAACCATGTTGTTCACTTTTCCTTTCATTTTTAATTGGCCCATCTAAAAGCAATCAGGTGAACATTTATCTGTGGTAGAAAGAACTGCAGGAGACCTCTCCTCCAAATGCCATTACTCAGGAGTGCACAGGAGTGTGGATATGTTCATGAAGAGTGGGAGGCACTTTGCAAATTTGCTCTCAGCAGTGAAAGGGGAGCTGGAGTTGAGACTATCCGGGGTGGGACCATGGAGGGGATGTTGGCAGTGCCGTGCTCAAGGGTTGGAGCACTAGCTAGCTATTCCTGTGGCTCAGCTCCTTCAATGGTGTCCGGGGAAATTAGGCATTAAAGAGTAAGCTGTATAAACCAGCACCTCGAATAGGGAGCTGCCTAAACTTGCCAGGACCAAACATTGCAAAGAAAGGGATCTCTTAAATTTCATCCCTCAATGAGATTTAGCTACCACCCTTCATTAGACAATTCACAGAGCAGCAGTCTTGCCAGGAATTAGGTGCCTAAGGCCCTTCTTCCTCCACATGCCCCCTTTCATCCAGCTACTCAAGGTTTTGAAAATTCATCCAAGGAGTGCAAGACCTAGGCTCAGTTTTCTTTTCTATCTTTTTAGTGGGGAGCAAGAACTCTAAGCTTGTGTTGCTATCCATGGCTTCCTACTGTTGAAACAGCCTCACTTTTAAGGCAGGCTCCTAGAATAACCAGCACATCCAAACGAAACCAAGAAAAAAAATTAATTTTAAGATAGGAGACTTGACTTCCCCATGAATGAGGGTGTATAAGCAGGTGTCTGCTTGAGCTGTATACCAGACTACATGACCCAGATGTCCTTAGGGGATCTGTATAAACATGCTGCGTAAGGTATGGAAAGCAGATATCATCTAGCTACTTAATTCTATGCCTCTCATTCACAGACAGACTGACAAATAGGCCTAATTCCTCTTATTAATACTTTGACTATGAAGAGCAACGCTAGCTGAGATGACTCAGGGTTTGGATTACATGCTTTTAGCAGAATGGGAAAATGTGTGAAATAATAGAAAAAAAAAGAGGAATTCCATGAGAGACGATGAATTTTGAAAAAAAAAAAAAGTTGTTTCTTCCTTCCTTTTGAGGAAATATAGCACAGCCCTTTCCTGAAGGAGATATTCTCTAAGCTCCAGGTAACTCTCAAATAAGGACAACAAAGGGAACGTGAAATTCATAAAGCTTATTCTCTATAAAGCCTTTGCATCTACCTGACAACTCTGTGGCATCAGGATTATTTGAAATTCCTTCTAAAGAGCTCAATAAAGTAGGTATTTTGCTTAAAAAACATACTGTAGTAGATTCCCAGTAAAGCAAGCTGCTGAATTGAACTGTCTGTAGAATATTTTTT